>NC_090323.1:54566183-54836539 GCF_040869045.1 Eurosta solidaginis
CGTGATCCCAGGATCTTCGGTGTGGATGGCGGAGCACGATACCATCACACCACGGCGGCCGCAACATCATCCATAAAACATCGGTAATTTGTCACGAAGAAATGCGTTACAAAACCGTAAGCTGTAGAAAATATACCGATTACTGATCGATACAAATTCGATTATATATTTACAACGCGCCATCTGGTTTCGATGCCGGCTTCCGTTTTTAAATTCTAGTATTTTTTTTTCCTCTTTCAAACTTTTTTCTTCTTTCCTTCCTATTCTCTCTTTTCTTTCCATTCTTCTTCTTTTTAATATTTCTTTACTTTGTCATTTACTTCTATTGCTTGGCTTTGCCATGATTTGCTGTCTTGAATGAATGTCTCAATTTTAATACCCGGAACTCGCGTCGCTTTGGCACCGTAGTAAGTTACATCGCTCTCTATACAGAATCAACTGCGGAATAATCAACACATGTGCTGCATGTAATATAACTCCACATGACACCAAGCTCCTGACATATGACTTATTTTCAATTCCAATATGGATCCAACCTTTTAACACATATGTCTCTTTGGTCCATCCTATTGAAACTGCAGGTTTATTTAGATGGTAAAAGGATATGACAATTTGAGTGTGATCACATCTATTGGATAGTGCGAAGCTGTGCCATAAGAAGAAGAACAACAGCAGAAATACAAATGCCTATTGAGTTTTGTCCTAAAACCCCACAATTTCTCTTCACTTTCATAACTTCATCATCCTCTGCCCATTCCTTTATCTTGAAATTTTCACTTTGAACAAACGACACCTCAAACTCTGGCATATTTTTTTCTGCACCGACAAATTAGAAAGAGTACCATGAGTTTTTGTTTTTTTTTTTTTGTTTTTGTGGCAGCGTAACTTAGCTCAACAAATTCTGGGCACAGTTTTTGCTATTATCACACCTTTGTTGTGCGAGCAGACTGGCCACCTGAGAAGTTATATGGAAAAAGATACGTTGTCTAATAAAATTAGCCTTTGTACTCATCGTATGTGTATGTATTGAATAGAATTATTGACTCAATAATTTGTAGGCATGCGCAATTCGCAAAAAGGCGCAAATGTGTCATCATGTATTGGTACAATTTACTACAAAAAAAATCATTGAACCTTTTATAAGTCTTATTATGTTTAGGTAAAAGTCTTCTGCATAAGGCCCAACCTATAAAGGGTCTTTATTGTAAGGCATATTTGTCATCAGACATAAGGTTTGTCGATATCATCATGTATAAGGCTAAGAGCCCAACACAGTCTTTTGTTAAGGTTTTTATATCTGATCAATGTCGAAGAAACAAAAAGGTTTCAATAACATCAGAGCCAAAGTTGAGAACTCATATACTTCTCAAAATTTAAGCGCTGTTTCTCAACTGTCGCTCACATTGAGGATCACAGCGTTCTTTACAGAAAGAGAACGTTTTTGTAAACAGCTGTTTCGTTTGTTGGGAAACTTATATTTCTCAATTTGTACTAAAATGTGATTCTCTAATTGAATACAAATATAAGATTGTCAATACTGAAAAAAGGCGTGGGTACCTAGTACTCGTGAAGTTCAATGTTCGAACATACAGTTTAACGTTTGGAAATCAAAATTTTTTAAGTCAAATAGAACTCGCAAGTTAAACCACAATAGAGATATCTTTGTCAGACCATAATAAGTTCGGGTTTTCTTAGAAGATCTTCGTCGGCATCTTACCGGTTATAACCGATACCGACAAGTTATTGCCTCACAATCATCTTGTTAGCGATAGCGATTTATTATCGCCAAGCTAAAGCCGTGTCAAAGGTTTTTTATTGGTTTCTTATCGGTTTGTTGATGGACGGGTTACAAATGTGTTATCGATTTTATACTAAAGCTTTATCGGTATCTGTTTCATAAAAAGCCGATGAGAATTCCGATAGGAATTATATATTTTTAAGCTAATCTAAACTATTTCGATAACATATTTCGATAATAGAGCGCAAACTTTTCGTTCCCTTTTTGAAACTAGTCCATCATTTTTCGATAAAAAATCTATATTTTTGTTAGCATATTGAAAAATTTTCGATTAATTTTTAAAAACTTTTCGAAAACAATGCTTAGATTCGTCGATAAAAATTCATGATCTTACTTATTGCTTTAATTTATAAGCATGAGCAAATACATAAATAGTTTATGTAGTTGATCGATAGCTCACCTATAAGAAACCTAAAACTTATCGATAAAAAATATATAAAACGCCCATAACCCATATTTAATAAACCGACAATTCATCGATAGCAAACGTTTAACACTTCGATAGCAAATTTATAACATGCCGTTCGGATTCGGTTCTGGTTAAGTGTTGAAATCGGATGTTCACTTCATATTTTTTTCTTTACCCTCCCTCTCCATTAATGCCTATCCTTTCTTTTCCTTATCTCACCTTTCGTTTCTTTACTTTACTTTAGTTAATTTGCCTTGAACTAACGTTCTTTATTCCCCTATATTCAACGGGTTGGTAGGCGCAACTCACTCCTTCAGCAACACAGTTGTCAACCGCACCTTCGCGAGGTTGAATACTGTTACAAATACGAATGTATCATATACATATTTAGCAGTAGAGGCTCTGGCGATGACAAGTGCCTCATGGATTTATAGGGTGGGGAGCGGGATGGCTACACGGTTCAATGTGATTTTATTAAATCGTTCTTAGATGTTCAGGATAGTAACTTAATGGTGCTTCTCACCGAAACGTAATGGACATATATCCGGAAAATTACCATCAACATGGACAAAACTCCCCAAAACCTTCAGAGAGTGCAACAACGACAACATTTTTACACATCAAAAAGGGTTTATGGACCTTTTTGTAATAAGGCTGAAATAAGGTGTTAATAAAAGACGGCTGATATGCTACATTCTCCGCAGCAGAGTACGCAACGCTACAGCCGTATTCTTAATTACTTACAAGAGCAATTTTTTGCTGGGTTGTTAGTTTTTAAATTTACACGTATTATTCTGAATACTGCCCACTACTTATGGACTCCTAAATTTGATGTAGGTCACGTCCCGTGAGCGAGTGTGTGGCCTTATTTGTCTACGTAGAGCTCCTGCATAATTCGTGTGTCTGTGTGTGTTTTTCTCACATGCACCCGAAAGCATTTGTTGCAGGACAGACGCAGTGTTGGCGCCAGACATTTGAATCATATTATACATACATACATACATACATACATACATACAAATATAAACGTAGTATAAAAATATGTGGCATGCCACTGTGAGTGTTTGACAATGCTGTGGTTACAAATAAAGACAATAAACAGCATGTGAGCAATGAAAATGTCAATAAAACAAAATTCGAGTTATATTGTGTTGGCAATGAACAATGACAATGGATACGAAATTATAATTCTGCGAATTTTAAATTTCTGTAAAGAGCAGTATGTACTTCTTATACTACATACGCAGGTATTTATACATAAATATGCTATGTTGCATAAGTAAGCAGCAAATTAAAACAAATATATTTGTCATTGTACTTATTTTGAAAACAAAAAATAAATAAATAAAGACACACACACACACATTCTAACGAAATTTTTGTTTTTGTAACTTAAGTCTTTTGTATTTTTTTTTATTATTATTTAGTTTTATATGAATGCATTGTTTTTTTGATTTCGAAATCGCCCCTAAGCACCATAGACAGGGCTGCAAGTGGCGCTCATGCGTGTATGACATTAATTTTCCGCTAACTTTTTGGTTGTGCATAAGTGCTCACCAAACTTATCATTTTTTTTTAAACCTCTAATTTAATTTTGTATGTGTTTCTTCAATTGTTTCTGTGATTTAAGAAATTATTCTAACCTTGAATTCATAATATGCTGCTGCTAACTTAAAAGTTCACCAAATATGCATACAAATTTAAACAAAGAAAAATGTGAAGTGCACCACTGATAATAAGCTGAAAATGCAATTACACATTTTGACCCAGAAAAGTTGTAATTGTATACAATCTTGGTTTGCCTTAAAACTAATAGAACTACTGCAATTCGTCGTTATTTTGTTTTTTAATTTAGATATGAGGAGTTCTAAATCTAAACACAATTAGCGCCTTATAGCAAGTACCCAGATAAATTATTATTATTATTACTAGGCCTGGAAGGACTGCGACCTTTGTGCAGATCTATTATGCATGACCTTTCCACCTAATTTTGTATCTGGGGGCTTTTGTTTCTAAGTACCTCTTTAGGATGTTAATAACATATCATATAGGGATTAAGAGTCATACCACCTAGATGGGAGAGCCTCTGCCTAGCCAGAACGACGAATTCGCAGAGAATGTGAACCGGCGTTTCATCCTCCAGCTTACAGAAATAACAAATTTGGGTATCAGATATATTTAACTTACTTAGGTGATATCGTAGACCACAGTGTCCCTTATATTACCCAGTGAGAATTCTTAGGTGCTCCCTGCTTAGATTAATAAGTTTGTTAATATTTTCGTTGCCGGAAGTATAAACAGTTTGGCCTGTCTTTGCACTGGGCAGTCAATCCAGTGACGTCTGAATTGTTCAGTTTGCAGTTACTTATGGTTTCTTTGGTGTGTGCTTTAGTAAGTCTACCAAAGGACCATGTTATTGTTGTTGTAGCAGTGCTTCGCCCCACCTAACAGCTGCGACCGATCACAAATCGTCATCAATATCCTCCAACGGGAGTCCAAGGAAACTTGCTGCTTCGACAGGGGTGGACCATAATGAAAGGAGTGTAAGAGCCGTTGATTCCAAATTACAATTAAAGAGATGGTTGGTGTCATGTGTGGACACATTGCAAGCGGGGCATACATTTTGTATGTCGTGACTGATTCTGGATAAGTAAGAGTTTAACCTGTTGAAGTATCCAGAACGAAGTTGAGCTAGAGTGACTCGTGTTTCCCTGGGGAGTATGCGTTTCTCTTCCGCAAGTTTTGGGTACTGTTCTTTGAGTACTGGATTCACCGGGAAATTCCTGGCATAAAGGTCCGACGCCTGTTTGTGGAGTTCACCAAAGACCTGCTTGTGTTTTTTTGCTTCATATGGCTGAGTTATCAGGTGCCGTATTTCCTCAAAATGCTTACGGAGATGACTCCTCAAGCCCCTAGGCGGTATTGGCTCTTCAATTAGATGTCTGTTAGGATGCTTCGGTTTCTGGGTATTCAAAAGGAATTGTTTGGTTAGCATCTCATTTCTCTCCCTTATGGGGAGTATTCTCGCCTCATTATGTAGATGGTGCTCTGGGGACATAAGAAGACAGCCCGTGGCGATTCTGAGAGCAGTATTTTGGCAGGCATGTAGCTTTTGCCAGTGGGTAATTTTTCGGCTTGGCGACCATATAGGGGACGCGTAGCACGCAATCGGCTGGCCAATTGCTTTGTGTGTGGTAATGAGCGTTTCTTTGTCTTTTCCCCAAGTACTGCCAGCAAGGGATTTGAGGATTTTATAACGGCTCTGGATTTTCGCAACAATTGCGGCTGCGTACTCGCCAAAATGTAGGTCATTATCAAACGTCACACCCAAGATTTTCGGATGCAGGACAGTCGGTAGCGTAGTGCCATCGACGTGGATGTTCAAAATGGTCGACATTTGGGACGTCCATGTTGTAAATAAGGTCAGGGAGGATTTAGTTAGTGATAATGCCCGGTTTCACGTGGCGAAAAAACTGGAGAGATCAGGGAGGTAGCCGTTTATTCTGTTGAAAAGTACATCGATCTATGGGCCTGGGCCTGTGGCCATTATTGGGCAGTCGCCAGCGTAGGAAACGATAGTAACTCCTTCTGGTGGCGAACGTAGCTTAGATATGTAGAAATTAAACAAAAGTGGGGATAAGACACTACCCTGTGACACCCCTTGTTTAATTCTTCTCGGTTTTTATGTTTCATTTCTAAATTTCACCGATGCCTGCCGACCACCCAGATAATTTTCGGTCCACCTTCTAAGACATGGGGGAAGGGTAGACCCTTCCAGGCCTTGCAGTAACGTGCCATAGTTGACCGTATCAAAAGCTTTTAATAGGTCTAGCGCAACGAGTACTGTTCTATGGTGGGGGTTTTGATTTAAACCGCAATTAATCTGGGTGCTGATGGCATTTAGCGCGGTGGTGTTGCTATTTCTGCAGCCATGCTGATGACAGGCTAGCTGCAAATTTGCTTTGAAGTAGGGGAGCAAAATGGCTTCAAGCGTCTTGGCTACTGGCGATAGGAGAGATATCGGGCGATACGACTCTCCAATGTTAGCTGGTTACCCAGGCTTTAGTAGCGGGACCACTTTGGCCATTTTCCATTTTTTGGGTATGACAAAGGTGGAAAGAGACAGGTTGAAGACATGTGCCAAATATTAGAAACCCTCTTTCTCTAGGCTTTTAAGCATCGGCATGGCTATGCCGTCTGGGCCCACTGCTTTGGATGGTTTAGCATGACCGATGGTATCCTCAACCTCTTTGGCGGTGATGGTAATTGGTGGTGCGCTGAATTTATGTTTATGTGCGTGTCTGTTGGCCCTCCATCTATCTTTGTCGACCGTAGAATGCATTATGTATTTTCGGCAGAAAGCGCTCGCGCATTTTATCTCATCCGACAGCACTTATCGCCAAAGGCGATGGAAACTTTGTCATTGTGCCTAGACGGATTCAATAGGGACTTTACGGTGGACCAAACTTTACCTACACCGGCAGAGAGGTTACAACCGTTAGGTGCTCCTCCCATTTTTCCCGCTTGTGTTCATCCACAAGCAATCTGATGCGTTGGTTTATATCTCGTATTTGGGGGTCGCCGGGATCGAGTTGTCTTATAAGATCACGTTCTCTCGCTAAAGTTGCGGCCTCCGCAGGGAAGTGGGGCCAAATTTCGGGAATTCTACAGGCGGAAATGAAACGTGCAGAGGCGGATTCAATGACCTTGCGGAAAGCACGCTTCCCCTGGCGGGCATCATTCGGGATAGGGAGGGCAGCAAAGCAGTTGTCTGTAAAGGATTTGTATTCATCCCCTTTCCTTTTTTAAAGTTTATGAAAGTGCGTTTTTCTGTAACGTTGAAGTCGGCGGAATGCTCGAGCGAAATAAGTATAGGCAGGTGGCCGGATGCCAATGTTACCATCGGCTGCAAATTGACGTAGTTTACGAGTTCTGCGCTCACGATTGAAATATTCGGCGAACTGTGACAACTTCCTACCAAACGTGTGGGGGCGTCTCCGTTTATTGTTTAGAACGTCGTTTCTTCTATTTGATCCGCCAACATCTCACCCCTACTGTCCGCCCGCAAGTTTGAATGCCATAGATCGTGATGGTCATTGAAGTCGCCTAAGATAATGTGATTGTTGCCAGTGAGTAAGGCGCTAATATTAGGGCGGTATCCACTGAGGCAAAAGGTGGCAGGAGGGATGTAGATGTCCCGTCCTTACTTGTTTTTAATTAAAGAAATGTTAAAATTTTATGAAATATATTTTTGGAATATTTCAGAATGGCTTAATTGGTTTCTTGTTACATTTCATAAAGTTTATTACATAGGTCTTGGAAACTAAAGTTAAATCGCAACTATAACTCAAAAAAACTGATGGGTGCACTCAAGAACACCCACAGTATGTATGGAATTTGCAACAATTTAAAATTTTGTCGCTACACCGGCATTTTTTGAGAGAGTTTGTAAGGAATATGACATCCGTAAAAAAACTGGACATCTGTAGTGAAAATATTCCATGCGGAATTGACCTGAAAGCTGAAAATGGGCCAAAAATGGAGTAGTTATATTCTTTGTGGCTAGTATCTCCTAAACAAGTTATTAAAGACCAAATACAATCAAGAATAAATCCGCCATATAAATTGTTCAACTTCAAGTGTCCTTTTAAGAACTTTTAACAAGAAGGAGTAATTTTTTTTTTTATATTTTTTTTTAACGGCCAATAAAAAAAAATTTTAAATAATGAATTACACTAGCTTTGTTCGTTTTGTGGTGCGTTTGACACAGTTTTGGCGATGAAATTTGAAATTTATATGGACTTATGCGGGTAGCTGTCGCCTTGTCCGTCCTGATTTCACGTTGTTTAAATTTTTGCAAATCTTATATACTATTTCTAATTGCTTTTTTTGTGTACAGGTCCCTTTTTTGCTCTTATTTGGAATCCAAGTCTATAAATAAAATGTTGCTTGTAAAGATGGGGACTTGTGCTATTAGCGAGCTTTGGGCATTTTTATTCGTTGTGCTTTTGTTTAGCTATATTTTATTAAAATAATTTGTTAAAAATTAACGATTGTGAGCACACAAAAAAATCTATTTTCACCATGGCACTATTGTGAATATTTGATTAGAACTAACACTGCATTACCGGCAGTTGCTAACATTCACCAGGTGGCAGCGTAAGCTCGTGAGGGTTTATAGATGTTTGATTGATAGAATAGATAATTTCTGTTGATATTTGATACGAGACTTTTATATTTCTTGCGCAAGATGCGCACGGGTCCGGCTCGTTTTTTAAAAAAGAGTTTTTATTTTTTTTGTTATAAATACGACGGTTCTCCGAGCTTGCAGCTCACATTTGCTTCTTCAATATAATTGCGAAACCTATTGCGATAACTCATAAAACCCAAATTTCACCTCTTCGTTACTCGATACACCAAAAAAACTTTCCAAACAAACTTTGTTTTTGCTTTTATAATAATAATAATCGCCGGAGATATCGCCGTTGTTTCGAATTTATATCATCTTTCGGGAAGATCTATTCCCTGAAAAGTAAACGACATTTAGAACCGAGGGCTACACTGCATTTATAGCGTTTTCTTTCCTGGAAAAGTTTTGCCTTCATATTGCCTTTTAAATTCTATCTTTTGAACAAGGTCAAGGCCTTAAAAAATGCAAAACGAATCGAAATAATTACTGTTCGGCGATAGAATAATATATCTTTAAATTTGTTTATCACAAGGTTATATATAACGTAAACCTTTCGTAAAAAAACGAATTGTTCAAGTCTCACCAAAAAAATATACAGATTTTAATATTTGTTTACACCTCCAATAAAACTTTCTTTTGTGACATAAAAAGAAGCAGTTAAGGAAACATTTATTTATAGACAAAGCCATTTTAAATACACTGAGAAAAAATAAATTCAACTTAGTTTTACCAATATTGAAAATTTATGAATTTTTAGCTTCTCTACCTCCTAAACTATAGTTTCTTATTTAATAAATGTTATTTTTCGTTATTGGAAAATTATCAATTAAATACATAATATGAAGCATGAACGTTGGAGATAGCGAGCTCAAAATTCAGCTCCCGAAAAGCTAAGTGAAGCAGTGTAACTCAGAAACATTTCCTATTAACCAGCAATAACAAAAAAAAATTTTTAGCAAAATTTTTTATAATAAATAATAAATTTTTTAATATAAATGCATACTTTCCATAGAGGAAATTTGAAATTCCTGACGTTGAACAGGCAGTAAGATCTTCAGGAAATCGCAAAGCTAAATCCTGATTAAAATCGCAGCCTTTTATAAAATTTTAACTCCCTCATACCAGTACGCAAAATGAAGTGCTGCAATAAATTAATGAAACAGCGGAAGAGCTCATCAATTAGTATGCTACATGATGTCGCAACAACGTACTCATATCTATAAAAGTTGCAACTCAAACAGCAATAAAAATCAAACTCTTATTCAAACTATTTTGAATGATAGCAAGGGAAAAATGCACATGAAATATCAAAGCAACGAACACATTTATATGAGGATATGTGAATGATTTCAATGACCTACATACAGTACATTCGGAAAGTATTAGAACAAGATAAAAAGATGTTGATTTTGAAATAGCCTCAGAATTGTATTTTTGCAGATTGGAAATGACCAAGCGATATTAAACATCCGTCGAAATACGAGACCAAATCATTATTTAGCAAAAAAACAGGGAAAACTATCGAGAAATAGTCAAACTTTTGAAAATATCTCTGTGTTCAGTTCATACGGCCATTAGAAGTTACCGGGAAACTGGACAAAATACTAACAGAAAACGATCTGATCGACCAAGAAATACATATCAAAGAATCGACAACAAAATATATGCAATAAGTAAGGCCAGTAGATGGAAATCTGCATCATAAATTCGTGCTGAAATCAATGAAGACTTGGATTCTCCAATATCGCTCACGACAGTCAAAGGCCGACTTAAAGTAAAATGTATGATTGGACGCATTGCTGGCAGAAAGCCACATCTACGACCAGTAAATAAACAGAAAAGACTGAAGTTCGCTCAAGAACATACTGACTGAACGATTCATCATGGAAATTAGTTTTATCATCAGACGAATCAAAATTCGAACTTTTCGGTAGCCATAGGCGTCAATATTATCGCATAACGTCAGTGAAAGATTCAAAGCAGATTGCATTGTGCCAAATGCGAAAAACAGCGGTGGCTCAGTGATTATTTGGGGCTGCGCTGGCATTGGTCGACTAAAAAAAATTGAAGGAAGTATGAAAAAGAGCCGTATCACAGTGTACTGCAACGCCATGCAATACCATCTGGCATTAATTTGATTCGTCGTGGATTCATCTACCAACTAGAGAAAGATCCGAAACATACATAAAAACTTTGTACTTCTTATTTAGAACAAAAAAAAAGACGCAAGTGACCTTAATACAATGGGGTAGCCACCAAAATCCCCCGATTTAAATCCCATCGAGCTATTGTGGGAAGAATTGGATCGACCTGTGAGAAACTGTGCGCTGCAGTCATCAAAGCGCAAGGTGGCCATTTTCAAGAAAATCGCTTAAAGTAACACACTCACCGTTTTCTTATAAATTTTGATAGAACTTTCAGTAAAATTCATTAAAAATGTCTTCGGATCATAAAACTACGTTGAATGCAAAAAGCTACTGCGAATATGTGAATAATATTTTAATAAATGATACGATAAACTTACAAAAACAACTGTTTCATCTTGTTCTAATACTTTCCGACTGTACTGTATGTAGATGTTGCATTTCAAATGCATTCTTTGCACGATTGACACTGGCTAGCTGCAACAAGGAGTTGTGATTTATGTGCACATACAAATATTTTGATAGCTAAATGGCATGGAGCAGGAGCCACTTGCCACATATGCATAAGCGCAACATGTGTGTGCCACAGTAAAAATTCGAAATGAAATCAAGATATCAGCACAAGCATAATCCACCAGCAAAGGAAGAACGTGTCGAAGCATATCAAATCAAAAGTTATACTACATACTTACATAAATGAAAAGGATGTGCATTACAATTGAAACAATAATAAAAGGGAGAAAATATTATAGCAACAAAGGCCATAAAACAAATTTAGTATGAAAACAACAAAAAACAACAACATTTATCATAAAATATTTTCGAACCACCTACACCTTGGGTTGCTTCGATACAAGGAACTATGAATACATATACGAGTACTTTACGCAGGTGCCGAGTATTTTTTGTAGTCGATTACCTCTTACGAAGGCACTTGCATGGGTAACGAGCACAAGGCCTCGAGGTAGCGATTAATTATATCGAATAACACCTCCTAATTCCCGCCAAATTCTACTTTAGGATTTCCTAAATTTAGCAATTTTGTGCACCAATACAAAAATGCCCCAAAAAAAGTATTGCATTCCGTATTGGACAAATTTTAGTTCGCGTGAAGAAATCATCATCAATATTTGGTCCTTAATCACCTAGGCTATTTTGGCCTTTTCATAAAAAGTCAATTCAAAAGTCATCTACTTCTGCGGAGCGTCTCCGTGCACTCACTTAACGTGGCCTAATGCTCTTATACTTTGTCATTAACTTTCTTTTGGTACACGCCGTCGATATCACCAACACGACTATAATGAGGCAATGAGAAATTTTCGCACACTCCAAGAACCATCCCACCAACTCTAGACACCGTCCATGGTTTCATAGACTGAAAGATTTATAGAGCACCAACGCACCGCTTATTTCTTCGATGACATCAAGTAATTTGCCTTATCCTCTTTAGCATAAAGTCTCAATTGTTTGCCTCTTCATCCAATCCAGATTTAACACCAAAGTAATGGATTAATTCTCAACACTCTTATTGAGCTTTCTAATGAGTACGGTATGAGCTTGATTATCTCCATGGCTTTTTTATTTCGGCATTACATGTTTAAAATTGAAGATAACCTTAAAATTAACCCATCAGGTTTCTGGCGTTTTATTGACTCAAAACACAAATGACTCCTGCGAATTATTTGCAAAATTTTTCCAAACTGTGCATGAAACCCAAATAACATTCCATCTCCGTCGTTTTCAGCTACTTCTTTGCCTATAATAACTACTTTCACGGTTTTTGAAGAAGATTCTAGCCCAAAGTCTGATTGCGAAGGTTTCTCAACATTATTTTTCAAAAATTGCTGCAATGCAATTGCTCTCTTCTCTTTGAATTGTGCCTTTATAACGGAATTTTTTTGAATCAATGGAAGCTATGCACTGTTGTTCCAGTCTATAGTTCTGGTGATCGTAATGATGTCCTCAGCTACAGAATAATAGTTAAACAATGCACCTTGGCTAAATTGTTTGACCATATTGTCCAGTCAAAATTACTCGACGATATAAGTACGGTTATTTCAAATTACCAACATGGGTTTTTCCAGGTAGATCAACCTGTACGAATCTAACCATACTAACAAACCAGATAATTAACACTTTCGAAAATCGAACGCAATTGGATGTTTTGTACACGGACTTGGAGTAAGCGGCAAGCTAGTTAACTTCTTTAAG
This sequence comes from Eurosta solidaginis, assembly GCF_040869045.1. NCBI lineage: Eukaryota > Metazoa > Arthropoda > Insecta > Diptera > Tephritidae > Eurosta > Eurosta solidaginis. The sequence goes on from NC_090323.1 coordinate 54,578,936, forward strand.
AGCTTTCTTACAGGGAGAAAACTTCAGGTTAAAATGGGAGCCGCAACATCAAGAACTATGATAGACGCTTTATCAGATATACCCCAAGGTACCCCAGTTGATCCACTCCTATTCTTATTATTTATAAATGATTTACCAAATAGCTACAACTTCACCACCTGTCTGATATTCGCCCATGATGTGAAGATTTTCTCAGTTATACGTGCCCACTCTGACAGTCGTAAAATGCAGCGGGATCTAGAGGCTCTTGAAAAATGGTGTTCGTTTAATCCGCTACTTAATAAGGGCTATGTAGTAACGTTTTCTAGAATTCCTACGACAAACATTACATCTGACTATGAGCTAAGCAGTTATAAAATATCTCGTTGGGAGGAAATGAAATATTTGGGTTTTATCTTCGATTCAAAGCTCACATTCTCGAAACGTGTAGACTTGATGGTGTCTAAAGAGTATGCTATGCTAGGGTAAGACCAAACACCAATAAGTTCAAGGATCAACTCGCCTAGAACACTGTTCCGTAATTTGGAGTCCCTATTATGTTGTACACATTCATGAAATCGAATGCGTGCAAAAGATATTTACAAAATTCGCATTATGTAAGCTTCAGTGACATAGTTTCCTCCCGTCGTATGATGGGAGGCGTAAGCTGCTAGGTTTGCAGTCCTTACGTAACAGAAAGAAATATGTCTCAATTATCTTTGTATATAATATAATTAATAGACGCATCAATTGCATAGCTCTAGAAAATTTGTTCATTTTATATATTCCCCCTCGTAGTTTAACCCTAGTTCGGCCGACGGGTCACCAGGTTGAATTTTTCACAATCTCCCCTCAAAACGACACATTTTTAATAACTCATTTGCCGTAATTTCTTAGCTTCATGAATTTTAGGTCGAAAAAATACAAAAGAAGTTTTTATAATTTTAGTCATTTACAACTGTTTTACAACGCATTTGGTCGACGAGTCACCGGGGTGACTTTTTAATTATTTAATAAAAAAAAAACATATTCTTAATAAATTTTTTTAGCTCATTTTCCGTAACATCCTAACTTAACGAATTTTATGTAGAAAAAATACAAAATAACGTTTTATAATTTTAGTCATAGACAACTGTAACGGAGTCAACACTTTTATTCTTTTTCTGGCAATTACCGGGGTGACTGCGTCGGCCAAAAAAAGGTGTAAAAATCGTCGGCCGAACTAGGTTTAAGGAACGTTATATATTATTATTATTTGAAATTACAACGCATTATACGAATTATGGTGATAAGGAGCCAATTACTGGATGCATTAAGCTTTGTAATGCCTACTCTAATTTCATAAATTTTAATTTGAATACTGATAAGTTTAAATTAAAGCTATTTTTGTTATTTAATTAATAATTAGCTTAGAAAGTTTTCTATTATGCCAACTAGTCTCTGTAAGGATTGTATTCTGTAGACTGTATTAATAATAAATAAAAGTATCGAGTACTTTCCCTCGATACTTTCATTGCTATTGATTACTTTCCGCCATCCTTCTAGATGAGTATAGGTATCGTATACCACCTTGTATCGGAACCACGCTACTTACGCCAGCACACTGCGCCTTAAACTTGCCTTAAATGCAAATCACGTACACAAAAATGTACGAAAGGAAACCAGTGGCAGTTTTGTCTTATTCACTTACAACTCCAATTCATTTCGCGGATTAATCAAATTTATGATGAAATGCAACAAAAGGAATTATAAGGAATAAGAAAAAAGTATTTAATAAAACTTGACTACTTTACAGAAACATTTTATTTGAACTCAATAAAATGAGTGTGTATGTGTAAGTGCACTTACGTGAGTGCAGTCACTTGTACTCGTAATTCATACATTTTATGTGGCAGTCAATGCTCGTGAACGAATTTATTGAATTATGAAGTCATTACACGCATAGTAAGCAGTAACCAATGCAACTGTGTTTATGAGAAATATTTAGCTTGAAAAGGATATCCATTTCCTTTGCTAAATAAGCGCGATTTCCGGCCAATGCAGTTTGAGTCAACATATCATGGCTGCCATTGAAGAGTTTCTGCATACAATTACTATTACGTCCTTTAGTGATGTTACTCTCAATATTTGTATATTAAACAATAGTTTGTTACCAGCCATAAGAGTAAACGTAGTTGTCGCTCAGCCAAAAACGTTCACACAAAGATAGTAATTTGGCAATATCGGCGGTAGAATATTAAAGACCGGTACAGTGATAGTTTATTTCTGCATCAAATCTCAAGTTGTTCCATACCATCAAGTTGTTTCACCATCATCATTAATCAGCGCTTAATCGCCTAAGCGATTTTGGCCAGCTATCCCTGTTTCGCGATTGCTGAGGCGAATTTGAAGCACCAAGGGAGGTCAAGTCTTTCTCCATCTACCTCTCCACCCTCAGTGGCAGTCTCCCTCATCTTCTAAATACGTTCTTTTCCGGAGCGTTTTCTTTCATTCGCATAACATGATCTAGCCAGCGAAGCCTTTGGGTTTTTATGCGCTACACTATCATCATGTCCACGGAAAGCTCAAACAGCTAATCATTATACCTAATTTGGTACTCGCCGTTTCCATCATGGACAGTACCATAAATAATCCGGAGAACTTTTCTCTCGAATACTTCAAGAGCCATCTCAACTTCTCTCGACACCGTCAACGATTCCGAGTCATACATCAGGAGAGGTAAGGTGTGCGACTTGTTGAGCGTAAATTTTGTTCGTCGAGAGAAGACTTTACTTTTCAATCGCCTACTCAGTCCAAAGTAGCAATTGTTGGCAGGAGTTTTTCTCCGTTTGATTTCTAAGTAAGCTGACATTTATGTGGTTAATGCTGGTTCTTAAATAGACGAAATACTCCGCAGTCTCCAGTTTATATCCGCCAACAATGACGTGGCTGCCAAAGTGGGAATGCACCGATTCTTTCTTGGATGGCAGCAAGTTCATCTTATTAAATAAATTTTTGCTTCTTTATCTAATCTCGAGAAGGCCCCTACTCACAGCGCGTTTGTGCTGGCCAATAATATCAATATAATCAGCATACTCCAGTAATTATACGCACTTGGAATAGATTGTACCATTACTGTTTAGTTCTGTTGCTAGAATTGTCTTCTCAAGCATTACGTTGAAGAAATCTCACGAAAGGGGTCGCCTTGTCTGAAGCTCCGCTAAGTTTCGAATGGCTCGGAGAGGTTCTTCCCAATTCTTGCGGAGCTGGTAGTATGCTCAAATTCACTACACTGTTTACCTTCGATTAACTTTAGAAGCCAATCTCGGTTTTGTTTGTTTTCACAAGAGTGTGGTTTTACGTTGCGGCATACAGGCTGTATCCTCGTTAAGTTTTTGCTTCCCTACCACGAATTTTCATGCTCAGAGAAGATCATGATCAATACTCTCGATCTAAGAAGGTGTGAAATGAATCTTAACTACGGTAACACTCATGCTAGTGTGTCATGTGCACAGGATGATTGCATCAACCGGGTTGCTCTCGGCCAGATTCCAACATTTGTCAACTTCAAAACTTTTGTGGAACTTTGTTGTTCCCGCCCAGGGAATCTCGTGGTCTGCGTCCCCTACTGCCTTCGAGCAGGACTGCTGCTTAGAAAGCCGCAACAAGTTCCCGATGTTGCTCGCGCCCTACGGCTCCTTCAACTAACATGGGCGCTACAACCTATCACTACAATGTCCGTGACATGGGCGAGGTAATCCTGAGCACCACCTCCAGTGTCATTAATTTTGTCGATTCTAAAGCCCATCACGATCTGCGGCATTCTGATTTAGGAGCAGGCAGTAGGACTGATATGTTGGCGGATCAAATAGAGGACACAGTTTCTGCACGATAAGCGTGGACGTCCCTTTCATGTGGTATGAAGTTCGCATAGCTCGCCCTATATCCCCAAACCGCGTCAACTGGCAATAGATGGTAATATTGGAATTCATCACCTACTCAAACTCCTCTCGTTTGATTTATTAGCCGAATTTATCACATCTGAGAAACACACTTTTTGATGAAAAGGGACTAATAAAAACTCTTTTTGCTACGCTACACTGACGTCTGTGAAAGGAAATCTGCTTTTCGAAAAGTCATTGAATTTCCATCGGCTCGGTTTATTCCCGGTGCAGTAATTGAAGAAACCCGGCCAAAAACATAAATACAAGCCGAAAAAATGGAAGGAAAATCTAAAGAACTGTTACATCTCTGCCAGTGTATGTAAGCTATGGTCAACCGCAAAGTTTTTTTCAAACCAGCCAAGCACAGTGAAAAAATATCTATCGTTTTTAGCAATAAAAAGCTATCAGAAGCTAAGAAATGCGCGAGCGCTACGCAACACATTCCAGAGTTGAAAAATTCAGACGGCAGGCCAACAGATATGCATATAAACTTAAACAAGACGCTTATCCTACTACCATTCCTGAAAGAAGGAAAATGGCGAGTGCCGCTGCTAAAGCTTAGACAACGAAGGAGCTTCAATCTTACGACATCTCTCCTATCGCCAGAGCTCAAGACACTTGAAGCCGTCATGCTCCCGTATTTCACTGCAAACCCGCATCTTTTCAGAATAACATATCATCCTTCGAAAATTACATACATAACTTCTCCACCGCGTTAAACGCCATAAACTCACAAATAAATTGCGGACTAAACCAAAAACCCCAACACAGAACAATACTCGTAACGCAAGATTTGTCGAAAGCTTTTGCACCGATAAATTACAGCACATTTACTGCACATCCACGTCGATGGCACTACGCTACCGACTGTCCTACACCCCAAAATCTTGGGTGTGACGTTTGATCAGGATCTACATTTTGGTGCGCACGCAACCGCAATTGTTCCAAGAATTCAGAGCCGTAATAAAATCCTCAAATCCCTTGATGGCAGTACCTGGGGAAAAGATAAAGAAACGCTCTTGACCACATACAAAGCAATTAGCCAGCCGATTACGTGCTACGCGTCACCCATATGGTCGCCAAGCCTAAAAACCACCCACTGGAAGAAACTACAGGCCTGCCAAAATACTGCTCTCAGAATCGCCACGGGTTGTCTTCTTATGCCCCAGAACACCATCTGCATAATGAGGCGAGAATACTCCCCATCAGGGAGAGAAATGAGATGCTGACCAAACAGTTTCTGTTGAATACCCAGAAACCTGGTCATCCCAACAGATATCTGATTGACGAACCAGCACCGCCTAGGGGCCTAAGAAGTCATCTCCGTAAGCATTTTGAGGAAATACGGCACCTGAGAACCCAGCCGTATGAAGCGGAAAAACACAAGCAGGTCCTTGGTGAACTCCATAGACAGGCGTCGGACCGTTATGTCGGGAATTGCCCGGTGAATCCAGTACTTGAAGAAAAATATCCAGAACTCGCAGAAGAGGAACGCATACTCCCCAGGGAAACGCGTGTCACTCTTGCTCAACTTCGTTCTGGATACTGTAACAGGTTAAACTCTTACCTATCCAGAATCAACCCCGACATACAAAATGTATGCCCTGCTTGCAATGTGTCCCCACATGACACCAACCATCTCTTTAATTGTAATGTGGAACCAACGGCTCTAACACCCCTTTCCTTAGGGTCCACCCCTGTTGAAACGGCAAGTTTCCTTGGACTCCCGTTAGAGGATATTGATGACAATTTGTGATCGGTCGCGGCTATTAGGTGGGGCGAGCATTGCTACAACAACAACAAGCACATTTACTGCAAATATAAATATTGGAAGGGTCTTCTTTAAAGGTGTACTGCAAACTCTCTGTGTGGTCAGCAGGCGTCGATTCAGTTTAGGAACATTACACCGTACATAAATCATGAATAATTTAACAAGGGGCTCCACAGGGTGGAGGTGAGGATACTTAAACCTCTAGATATCGAAGTTTCCTTTTCCTCCAGAAGGATTTTGTCATTATGTCTTACGTCGATGAGTACGAAAAGACCTTCAGAATTATGCACAAAGTAAAATCTTCAAATTTCTATGCCGCTAAATGCACGGCGAACACCTTATATATAAAAAGAGGGGCGTCAAAAAATATTTTTTCCACGGGCGCAAGAAAACCTCACTACGCCACTGTCCCATTTACCTACGCTTTAGCGTGAACTAACATATGTTCTAAAACACGCACAGTCATGTAGAATTGTTTGCATTTACATATTTATTTAACAAATTTATTTTATTATTGCTCATTTATTAATAAAATTTTCCTGTGCTTTGTAATTATTTATTAATAAAAATATTATTCTTGTAATTTGCAATAATTGCTTGGCATCCAAGTCGCTGGAAAGCAGCAACTTGTTGCTAGAGTTTTTGTTTGACTTTGTTGCGATTGCAGCGTTTTCCGTAGGCAGCGTAAAAGTTATTTGTAGTGACGTCGTCAACTATGACATTCATCGATATTGTCGCTTTAAATGTAATTGTTGCTGTTGTGTTGGACTTTTGCATTGCTTTGCACATTATTGTTGTTGCTAGCAAATAACAATGGCATTATAGCTGCTCATACGACTCGACTATTTCATTCACGTTGCTTAAAAAGTGTTGGTATACAATTTGATTTCAATACAGGGTGTATAAAATGTTGGATATTTAACGCTGATTATAGGAATTTAAACAACTTTTCCTTTCCAAGTTCTCGTTGCTTTTAAAACAAGCAAATACAACTCTTCAAGGTTGTTAGCTCTATAACTACTTTATTTATACTCTTCTACAACTCCGGCTCTGAATATGAATACAGAGCAGAGCCATAACAAAAATAAAATAATTTAAAAAAAATTTAAGTTAAACGGTTTTGTTGAAAACAATACTTACATTAAGTAATAATAATATTAAAAGCTAGACAATAATTAGGTAGTTCCTAGGTGCTAGTCATCACACTCCTCCTCAATCTAGGGCGTTGATTAGGCAATTAAATAAAAGCTTTGAACGCATCAAATTTCTTTTGATAGTCATAAGTGAGACCAACTGAACTTTTATCAGCTCCTACGCCGGCCCTCGTGTTTGCGATGGTTTTATGGAGTAGTTCGTTGTTTTGTTATTTTGGGATGATTTTAGGAACCATTCAGGGTAATATCGGGATGGTCGTAGGAATTGTTTCGGGATCATTTCGGGGAAACATGAGGATGGTATTCGAGTTTATGTGAAGATCAATTTGGGACAATAATGGGACAATTTCTATCACGGGCATATTATGCTGTAACACTTTGTATATTAGCGCGTTCGAATATTTTGCCCACAGGGACTTTTTACTCGAGTTTGACTACATTCATGAACTCTCGAAAGCCATCGGATGAAACAAAAGAAGTTGGTGGCATGTTTCCAGTAAAGGTTATAGCTTCCGATTGATGGGTAAAAATTGGGGACGTAGAGTTATGAAAACTTAAAAAAACCACAAATGCAGCAGGAAACTTGCTTGCCTTCTCTGTCTTTTGTAAAAAAGCTCCAAACCCATCTTCCTTTTGAGTATTATCCCTGTTCTAATAAATTAAAAAAATCAGTTTGTGACAACGCCTTACTTAAAACATATAAAAACTGAGCACTTTGAAGAACCTGCTACTTTTTTGAACCCAGTACTTTTTGAAACGGGTACGGTTTAGTAACCGGGTACGTATTTAAAACCCGTTAGTTTTAAAATCGGGTACTTTTTACTATTAAATATATAAAAACTGAACACTTTTTAAAGAACCACCTACTTTTTTAGAACCGAGTACTTTTTGAACTGGGTAAGTTTTAGGAACCGGGTACGTATTTAACACTAGATAGTTTTAAAACCAGGTAGTTTTAACTTTTAAATCGGGTACCAGGTATTTTTGTAGAAGTGAATACTTTTTTAAAATATGTTCCTTTTTTGAGCGATTTATTTTTTTAAGCCTTGTTCTTTCCAGAACCGGTATCTTTAAGAGCACGGTACTTCTCTAGAACCGAATATCCTTTGGAACCGGGTCCATTTTATAACAGGATTTTTTTGTACTTTTTACTTTTAAACCGCTGTAGAGGTAGTTTTGTAGAACTTAATACTTTTTAAAATATGTTACTTTTTTTGAGCGTTTTATTTTTTAAGCCTTGTTCTCTCAAGAACCGGTACTTTTTAAGAGCACGGTACTAATCTGGAACCAAATAATCTTTGGAACCGGGTTCCTTTTGCAACCGGATTTTTTTAACTGGCTACCTAATTGAAACCGGATCCTGTTTTGAATTGGTTACTTTTATAAAATCGACTACTTTTTGGAACCGGCTACTTTTTAAGAGGGTCCTTTTTCAAATAGAGCACTATTTTTAATCCTCCGGTAGATTGTAGCATCTGGCCAGACGAGAAGGCTTTATTTTCGTGAATAGCTTTACTGTTACCCACCCGACCATGAAAAACTTTAGTGACTTTTTAAGTTTAGAGGCGGTCTTTATAATAATTCGGAAATCGATATTTTTTTCTTTATATTTTATCTTTTTTTTGTACCAAAGTTCATTATGTCACATTTTAGCGTTGTCGTCTGGCTAGACGAACATATTTTAAGCCTATAAGGCCTAATAGTCCGTATTCATTTCAGAATTTATCAACAAAAATTCAAACTTATTTCTGGGTAATCACAGAGTGCGACGAGTTTCCATCAAAATTTAAATATTTGTGGATAAAGTTCAAAGTGTCAAATTTAGTCTGGCCAGACGACAAAGCTAAGATATAAGAAAGTTGAATAAATTTCACCTTACAAAAGTGCATGTCTGCTTAAAAATACATTGCTTATCTTACTTTAAGTGGCAAAGTGGAAGGTTAAAACCCTAAACAGCCTTAACCCTAGAAAGATAACGTTATTTTTTTACCCTTGAAAGATAACGCACACGTCTGAGAGACGTGTTCAAGTTTAAGGACCCTAAAGATATAAAAAAAACCTGCATTTTTTTTGTTTTTTTTTTTTTTTTAATTATTTATTTGATATATATTCACTTGTTTTAAATATTTTTTAAAGAAAAATATTGTTTTTTAATATATTAAAAATTAAGTTTGACTTGTCTTGGACTTGTTCTTACAAAAATCAGTATTTTCGAAGGGTTCTGTATAGTTATGCCCTTTAATAGATAGCTCTATCTATGGCCTAAAAGGGATCTTTATATTTTGTAGAGGATCTTGCTGGATTATTCTAAGTGTTGCACGAATTGCGAATTATGTCTACTTTTTTCTAGGATATTCAGGCAGAAAAAACAAAATTTCTATATAGGTGGTGCTCAAAGTAAACTGTCCAATTTTTTTATATTACTTATTCCAGATTTTGCCGTGTGAGCAAATTCTACCCAGGCGCATTAGGCAATAGCTGGGCCCATTAGTAAAAATGATTTAAAAGAAATTTCAAACTCTTTGGTATGCTATTCTTGAAAGGTCATTCTAAAATTCAGCCAGGCCCATGGAAAAATTAAGCCGTAATTTTTGGACAATTTGAATATTTAACTGCATTCGGATAAGAGAAGTTAAGTGAGGATTGTTAACGATATCCTACAATCGGCAAGACATGAATAATGCTACTTGACTATATAATGTTATTCCAACTAAGCACCCTATATTTTCAAACAACTGATTATAAATTGACATACATGCATACATACATTTGTCAGTAAATTTATTTGTAAGTTTTTTATGTAAGCTTTGAAAATTTATAAAATTAAGCGTGAGAAAATGCATTATTGGAACTAACTGGCAAGCATTGAACTTGCTGACGTCTGCTATTGGCATGTCCTCAGTACATAGCCTCATGAACTGCCTCATAACGAATCTCCAACCCTCATTCATAGTACAAGCGGCGAAGTGATGATTGTAATTATTTTCGTTTGTTGATCAAATAGCAAAAAGAAACAAGTAAGGACGGGACCGTCTTCGGCTGTGTCGAAGACTTCATACCATTCATGAGTGGGACTGAACAATAATTTTATACCGTTCGTAATCTTCAAATAATCAGATGTATAAGATAAGAAATATATAGTGAACAGATGTGCATACCTAAACGACTTTTAAGATAAATATAAAATAAAAAATGGCAAAAAAACCTTATCTGAACGATCGGTTGTATGGGAGATATATGTTATAGTGGTCCGATTCTTCCGGATCCGACAAATGTCTAATATAATACCAAAATACATCCTTGTGCAAAATTTTATTGAGATATCTCAAAATTTGAGGAATTAGTTTGCGTTCAAACAGACAGGCGGACGGACAGACGGACATGGCTATATCAACTCAGTTCGTCGCCGTAATCAATTCGGTATACCTAATGGTGAGTCTATCTTCTATATTTCTCAACGTTACAAACATCGGACCAAAGTTAATATACAATTTCATGTTCATGAAAGATATAAAAAATAAATTAACTTGTTTGCCTGAGCAGGAGTATGCTGATTAGTCGTGAACTGTTGGAGATTTTGAAGCGAAAGGGAGGGGCTTAAGCAGCGTTGGCAGCGTTAAACGGAACTAAGTCAATTATTGGGTAAAGAACGAGTCATCACTTATTTTTACAAATATGGAAATATTTAATATGGAAATTCAAAGCTGATATAAAAAAGTCATGAAATCAGCTTATGTATGTACGTACATATATTTGTGTAAGTAGACATTTTTGACTACATATGTGTATATATATGAAAGCACCTGGCTGAGCTCATAGCAAACAGCGTATCCCCCAGCACGTTAGAGGAATTACTCAAGAGGATTCCAGCGCAACTTATAGCTTCTGCAACCCAATTTTCAGTCTCAGCTACCTATGTTTCTTTAGCAGTCGAGGCTCTGGCGATCTAAAGTTCCTTATGGCACTAGTGGGTGATGGCAGGCAGAACAAGAAGGTTCAGTGTGTTCATATTAATTCGTTAAAGAGATGGTCGGGCTTATACCTATGTGGTGCTTGTAACAGGATCGTACCAGTTCTATATCCAGCAAAGGACCATCAATATATATAACACACTCAAAAATAACAAAACAGAACTTACTTACTTATAAAATTGGCACTTAACCTATCAAACGATTTTGAACGTCGAACATGACGCGTCGGTGGTTTCTTCGCTGGGTTAACTGGCACCAATCGGTCACACAAAGGAAGTTCAAATCATTTTCCACCTATTCTTACCAGCGGCGTGGGGGCCGCCATCTTCTTCTGCTTCCGTAGGTGAGTTCCGAGGAGGGTTTGGCTTAAAAGGCCTCATGCACCCTGTGAACCCCCAGTAACAGTGCGAGTGGATGCCGCCCGAAATTAGGCATCCACAACCCAAACTGAACTTATTCCGAGGGAAAAACCTACCGAAGATAGGGAGGCAGCTACGCGGCGTAGGATGCACACGTATATCGGGAAATTCTGGTGATTTGTTCTCAGGTGAAATGACCGATCTTTATGAAATTAGAGTTGGGCGATCACATGAAGATGCAAGGAAAAACGCAAGGTCGCCAACAATAGTTAGGAGGCAAGACGGTAAGAAGAATCGGGGAAAGAGCGCTGGACCTTTTCGTTAGTTCAGGATATAGAGGAACGGTATGAGTGAAAGCACAGTGATCTTAAGTAGCACCTCGCACAAATATTGAGTAGACACAATGGTTTCAAGGAGTATTTACGTAAGGGTAGGAGAGAGATCGATTCTTAATGTCCACACCGTTATACCGAATTGCAAAACACAGAACGCGTAGTGTTTCATTTCCCTCGATTCCTCGGTAGAGGACACTCTGTAGAGAGAGTTTTTGGAAAGGAAACTTCCATAAGGAAGTTGGTTCCCCTAATGTGCAGACACGTAGATTTATGGGCCGATGTGAACAAAATATCCTTTCTAGTTATTATGCGACTGATGCTCGCTATTCCAACATCCAATAAAAATATATGTGATAGAACTTATTACAACTGGATTAAGAGGTAGCCAAAGGTAAAGGGGATACATGATATTAGTTAAGTCAAAGACTCTGCATTGCTGTTACAGAAAAACTTTTCTCCGAAATCAATATTTATTTTTAAAATCTATTTTATTTAGTTAGCTCGTAATTAACTGTCATCTCACTCCCTTTTAATCCCTTTTCTTTTGCTGTAAAATGCAGTATAAGAATAAAAAAAAAAAAAAATGTAAGGCGCGATAACCTCCGAAGAGATCTAAGGCCGAGCTTCTCTTCCAATTTGCGTCGTGCTCCTCTTGATTTTCCCTACAAATTGGCCGGACGGGACCTACATGTTTTATGCCGACTCCGAACGGCATCTGCAAGGCAGATGAGTTTTCACTGAGAGCTTTTCATGGCAGAAATACACCCGGAACGCTTGCCAAACACTGCCGAGGGGCGACCCCGCTTAGAAAAATTTTTTTCTAATTGAAAAACCTTATTTCTAAAATGTTGATGTTGCTTTGCCCGGGAGTTGAACCCAGGGCATACGGTGTGATAGGCGGAGCACGCTACCATCACACCACGGTGGCCGCCACAGTATAAGAATACCTCTCTATTTATTCCTCCCTGTCTCTCAATCTCCGTCTTTGATTTTGATCCTTGTACCACCCAAACCTTCTCATCTCTCAAGCACTGTTCCATCACTTTGCGTCTCCCATTCGAAAAACCCCACCCCTGATCTTCTTCCCTCATTCCCTTTTAAACTTCCTCCAATTCTTTTACTCCATACGACTTTCATTAATTTCCTTTTTTCCTCTCCCTGCATCTCTCTTTCACAACTAATATCACTATCCCATCTGTATATTTCTGCCTTTACTTGCCTCTCGCCAGTGTCCCACGTTCTCTTCACTTTCATTTCCTTTACTTTCTTTCTCTGTCCCCGCCCAGCTGCCTTAATCTAATCCTTCCCTCCCCCAAAATTTTCAGTATTTCACACGAAATATACAATTTTTTAGAGCATTTCGGTACCTTGTCATCATTTAAGATCTATTGTGTAAGGTACTTGTATGATATATACATTAAATAAATAAATGAATTGAATTGAATTGAATTTACATGGTGGGTAAAGATTCCTTCTACTTTTGTAGACGTCCCAATCAGATTTGGCGAGATAAAGAGAAGTTAATTACTAAATATGACCGACCAAGGGGGAAAGGCTTGGACTCAAGCACGGATGTAGAAATTGTCGAAGGTCATGTTTAAATCTTACAACAAAGTTAATTTTATCTTTAAAAAGACAGTGCTGCAGGCTCATGGCGGGACTGGACATTGCCCTCTGGCATCACATGCTTTAAATTAAGCTTAGTCAGTGAAAGCAAATGTAGGATTTGTTAGAAACGATCGAACACGTTTTGTGCTCGCTTTTCAAGCTAAAATTCCAGTTTTGAGGAGTTCTAGAGCTATTAAATCTACAGAGAATTTATCACAAAGTTTTGAAGTCCACGCCTCTGGACGAAGGTCTCGCCCGCTCCGAACAAAAGCGAAATTTTTTATTATGTCATTCATCTGCACCCATCCGCCGACAGAAGAAAAGGACCATGAGGTGAAAGACGCTTCCTCAGCGATGATACGACTTTAACCTCATTGTGGACAAAGAAGGCGTTCTTGGTCCAATGGTCTGAAAGCACAGCCTACAAATGAAACTTTTCCTAATGAAATGAGGCTGATCGCCTTCACCGGCGCTCGAAACATGATCATACACAACACGAGCTACATGCTTAAAAATATACATCAAGCTAGATTGCCCTGCTGATATGTCCTAGAAATGTTTAGTATTTCCGAAGCCGACGGTGTTATTTTATAACATAGGTGCTGGATTTTGATTGAGTTTCTTAGTTTGGGGGTTGAACAAGCTTCTGGTAACATATTCATTCAGTCAGTATATGGGGTCCTTACAGGCTGGCCATTTCACTCTATCCTAACCTAAATAATCTCAAGTTTACCATTTTTCAACGCAATTTTCTTAATTAAATCTTTCAGGAAAAATTTTGGCTAAAAAATTCCAATCAAAACATAAAACGAATGAGCAAAACCGATAGATCCGATAAAGTTACTCCTAAAAGTTTTGGGTAGTGCCCAAAAGGGGCGATGTTGATCGTCATTTGCTGGATATATGTAGATCCAGTGCGTTCCACACATGCACATCCACACGTACACGTTGAACCTTCCCGTCATTCCGCCTCCCACTCCCCAGTTCCATGAGTAGCTTGAGGTCGCCAGAGCCGTGGTTGCCAAAGAAACAGGATTCGCCAGGGGTAGGTGAGATTGACAATTCGGTTGGAGAAGCTATACGTTGAAAAGATACAACGGCTCATACGACAGGCATACCTGTCGCGGGCATATTCTAAGCTCCTAACTCTCTGGCGACTTTTATCGCTACAATAATAACAACAACAACCAAACTTACATTTGCAAAAAAATTCCTGCGAATATAAATATCACATAAGCCACCCTAAGCTGAGCTTTAGTAAGTGGAAAAGTCAGCTGAAAAATTGCGTTCAAATGTGCTTTTGAACTACTAAACGATAAAAAAATATGGCTTAAAGAAATCTAAAATTACTGGGACTGTTAAAGATTTGTCAACAGCCGCCACATAAGTAGAAAGTGTTTATCAAATATTGCTGTTGGCATATTTCGCTCTCATAACAAATGTGAATACGCTTGAATTGAGCAGGTATGAATCTATGCACTTGACTGGAGTTTATGGCAATGCGTAAGCTCATACCATAATCACAGAGTTGTATGAATTCGCTGCCTATGTGGCGAGTATTACCATTTGAGCCCATTAAACTTAGTTTTACTTTTCTGCACACATTTTCGGTAAACATATGAAGCTGAGATTTTTTCATTTTCTCGTTTTTTCATCTGCTCATTCAGGGTATTACTCCTGAAAAATGTACGTTCGTTGCTTCATAAATGATTTTACTCATTCAATTGTCGTCTAGTTTGACCCAAAGTCAAAATAAAATTGTTTTTTAAAAGCCATCATTTTTATTATACACTGATAAGTAATCTAAGTAGTCGCGGATCTCTTATAAAATTGCAGTGGCGAAGCATCCCTGTAGGGAAAACCTCTAGTTCAAAACTAGTATGCTTCTAGTGCATTTGATGTTTTTGTGGATAAAAACTAGATACAAATTTCCACTTTTGAATTGAATGGTTTATTGGTACTTTTTCTATAGTTCCGACCTGGTGTAAAAACTTATAGTTAGATGTTTTTACACCTTTCATGAAAATGAAATGGTAAATTAACTTCGTCACGAATCTCAAAATTGTAAGTACTTAAAGGAAAATAGATAGACCCACAAATAAGTATATCGAAATGATCAGGATGAAGAGCGGAGTTGATTTAGCCATGTTCGTCTGTTCGTCTGTCTGTTTGTTTGCAAACGAGTCCCTCAATTTTTGATATATCTTGATAAAATTTGATGTGGGGGTATATTTAGGTGTAACCGGCAGGATCGGACCACTATAGCATATTTCCCCATTTCAGAAAAAAGGATTTTTGTCATATCTTCCTCAATTTATCAGATTGAAGCTTCAAACTTCACCATATGCTTTCGCATATTGCACACATGTTGTTTAGAAAAATATCCCACGCAACCGATTGTTCAGATAAGAAGCTTTTCGTATTTTCTACCCCATTTTAACAGTCAGAAACTTCAAATTCCACCGAATGCTTACGTATAGGGCAATAAATGTTTTCTGAAAAGGTTTTATAGATTGGTCGTATATATAGTATATATCCCATACAGTCGATTGTTCACATACAAATTTTCGTAATTTCTGTCCCATTTCAACAGTCAGAAGCTTCAAATATTACCAGTCTCTCTGTTTGAATGCAAACTAGTCTCTCAAGTTTTTGAGTTATCTTGATACGATATTTTGAGCGGGTATATTTTGATGTCCGATTAGACATTTGTCGGAACCGAGCGGATCGGACCACTATAGCATATATGGGATTTTTTAGATTAGAGGGTTTTCGTCATATCTTCTTAATTTTTATTTTTTTTTACAAATTAGCGGGATTGTTTTTTTTTTTTTGTAATTTTTTAAAAATTGGCGGGATTGTATTTTCCTCAAAAATCTTATGAGGGAATAAATACAATGGAAGTAGTAGCCAACCAACTTTTGACGGGCGAGCGACCATATTTTAGAATAATTGTCCAAAGTATTTTGATTTGAGCCCTCCCGTCGTTGGAGTCCGAGACCCCCTATTAGCTAGGCCAGCACACTACGTTTACACCTCAGGACACATTTAATTGCATTATAGTTCATCACGAAAGGTATCACGCCTTTGGCACAGTCGAAGACAGCGCCGTTCTCACTTGTTTTTCTTTATTTTGTTATTATTATATTTTTAATACATTTTTTGTTTTATTCTGTGTTTTTTGGTACAAAAAGTTGTTTTTATCTTTTTTTTAAATTTTTATTTATTTATTTTATTCACTTATTATTTTTTTTAGTATAAATATTTCTTCTAATTTGGAAACTTTGTCGCCAATCTGTTTCTCAGCCTTTACTATCTATGTTACCTCCATCGTTTAGTCTGTGTTGTTAAAAGCACTTTGTAAATTTCCTGTGACTTCATTTTCGGCAAGGTATTTCTGTATTGACCAACAAAGCGTTAATAAAACAATATTAAATCGCATTTGAATAGCTTTGGGCTCATTTATTGCCGTCGAGCAGTCATAACGCACTATTACTGCAATGTAAGCATTCAAGTGACCAAGTCCTCTAATAGGAGTATATCATGGTGGTCTACCATTGCTCAGCATTTGTCCTCAAAAACGTTTTACTGTGCCGCTCCCTTCACCACTTGTTCGCGTTAGACGCATTATTAATAACGAAAAATGTTGCAAATGTTATACAGAACATTTGTCAGTGTGGCTTTACTGCTGTTGAGTATTTTATTTTACTTTTCCTGCTGCAGCCATTGGTGGAAAGAAATTGTTTTTCATGTTTCATAGGTCACCAACAAAATGTTGCCCATAAAATAAGCACATAGAAACAATTTGTTGATTCCGCTTTTGTTCTGTTATGTTTGCGTAAAATTTTGTTGGAATTATCAAACAAAATACTTTTATTGATGTGCAATGGCAATGCTCAGTTTGTTGGTTTCGTTATTATTGTCTTTTCCCGCGGCGACATCCGTAACAATTTATCATCTCAAGCCACCGCCTTCGGTTGCCTCTAATCCATTAGCGGTGCATGTGCTCGGGTATCAGGTGAGTGAGCTCACACATATGGCAGAAATTTGACATTTGTTGGGGTCGAGAACATTGACTGATAGTTTTCAGTTTCATGTTTTTTTCATTTCTTTATTTTGCTGGTGCGGAATCGGTATCATTGCTATGTACGTTCCTTTTAGCTACACGCACTCATGCCACGAATGGTGTTAATCTGTTTTGACAAATTTAAGTTTATTTAGAATACAGTAAAGAGAGAAATGTATGGAACAAAGTAGTGCTTGCTGCAGTGCTTCATTTGCGTCATAACAATAAAAGCCACCTTGCTCACAGCAGTCCAACAATAAATGTGTCTGCACTAAATTCCTAGTGGATGCCTTCTGTCCAAAAACTATGTGTACAGCAAGTCTTTCGCCGTGAAAACGAGGGCAGTGAAACATTACGTGTTCTGCGCTTTCCAATTTGAAAGGACAGTCTGGACAGGAAGGATCCTCCTCTCTCCCACGCTTATGTTGATACTATTCGTGCCCGCTCAATATCTGTGTGAGGTGGTAATTTATTTCGCCGTGTTTTCGCTCGTACCATTCCGCTATATTCCGAACTAGCATGAAGGTGCAGCGCCTATTAAAGACATCAAAGTCAAGATTTTGACTAAGCCATGTCCGTCCGTTAACACGATAATTTAAGTGAAAATTGAGATATCTTTACGAAGTTTGTTACACAGTCTTACCTGAATCTATACCATTGAAAATGATCGAAATCGAACGGTAACCACTTCCCACTTTTTTGATATCGAAAATATGTGAAAAACGGAAAAAATGCGATAATTCATTTTAAAAGACCGATAAAATCATAAAACTTTATATCAGTATAATCTAGTCATATACCGAAAAGATATTACAGTTTTTGTTACCGTTAGGCTTTGAAAAGAAAAATTTCTAAATGGGCGTGGTCATCCACCGATTTTGTAAATTTTTCACAAATTGTAAATGTAACTGCAAGGACAAGCACTTTAAATCTGGGCGCCTTTTTTCCACACTTTCAACAAATTTTAATTTTTCTTCTTTTATATTAGTCTTGTTTGATGTTTTTCCGCCAATTTCTGTACAAAATTGAAGTATCTTGCAACCCCTTTTTGAGTAACTTTCTGGAAATTCAAAATGTAGTGTGAACTTGGAAAATTTATTTTCGGGTTTTAAGGAACTTTCCGATAACCCAGTGACATGAAGATTTGAACATAGTTTTGAGCTTTAAAAGGTTGCAATATTTGGGATAAAAGAGTTTTCTAGATGTAGCAGGCATCGAGATATTTAGATGTAATTAGAAATAGCATTTAGAACATGTGGAATCTTGAGACCGCTATTTGAGTAACTAACCGTTGAGCTAGCTTCTTGAAATGAAGAACTTACATCGGAACTCCATGACTAAGCAATATAACGGAAAAAAGTTTTCGCTAGGCGGTCCTACTTTGAAATTTTTCTTTCGAGCTTTTTCGAGCTTTCGACAGTTTTCTATAAGAGACAAAGATCAAGATATTTAGAGGTTATTAAGAATCCTGGAATCTTGCCATTGGTTTTAAGTAACTACGCATTGAGCTAGAAATATGAAATGTTACATATAGCTCAGGCCACCTTGACAATGCACCAAACGGAGAAAATTAATAGAAGGTAAAACAAGTTTTAAGCAGTTTCTTTTTATAAATGGACCAGAAGAAACGCAAAATGTCTGCTAAAGCAGAGACAAAATCTAATTGAGTTTGTTATTCACATTTGAACGTAAACACTGTAAACATTTTTATGAGGAACAAAAATATAATAGTGAAGCGCACATTGCCGGAGTTAGGTAAAGATTTTATCGAAAGTCTATGCATTTATAAATGTGTTCCTTATAAAAATCTGTACAGTGGTTATGTTAATATTTCAATATCAAAGTTCAACAAGATTTTGTATTTGTTTAATGAGACATTTTTTTCTTCTGGTCCATTTATATACAGCGAGTGCTTAAACATTGCGTAGCTTTGATTTACGTTGTCATCAACCTACGTGTGGACTTTCGTCACTTCATTGAGCTTTTGTAATGAATTATCGCCTCATTTCCATTCCTGGAAATTTCGAAAGTTATTTTTAAGCTGTTTTGTTCATTTTCAGAAGTGTATAAATAGTCGCATGGAAAACCTCCGTGATAATTTTCGACATAATTTGCTCAACGCTTTGTGTAATTGCGGTTGAGGATGGGCAAAAAGCCACCCTACGCCGAAAGAGCTATGTATGGCACGAGAGAGCTCCATTCGCCGAGACCCCTTCAACCTTTTGTAGTTGAGAATGCCAGGAATTTACGCCCGTCTTTTAACACTATATTACATTCACCCTACATTAAACTGAATGCTCTTGTGATATCACGTTGTCACATTATGTTGTGCTATGTCACATTAGCCACGTTACCTTACCTATATCCTTGGCTTGGGCCAGCGAGCACAAATATCCCATTGCATTCACATATTTCATTACATAAATTTTTTCGGCCTAAAAGCCGTTAAATATTCCATCGAAATTTTCGATATCAAAAAAGTTGGCGTGGTTATTGTTCGATTTCATCCATTTTCAATTTCATAAATATATCTAAATAGTTACTCAAGTTATCGTGTTAACGGGCGAACAGACGGATGAATGGATATGGCTCAATCAAATTCTTTTTCGATGCTGATAACTTTGTTATGGGGAAGTTTACTATATCTATCTCGATTCCTTTAATTCCTTTATGCCATTTTGCACTACCTTTATCTAACAAAAACTATAATACCCTTGTGTACAAACACAAACACCCGCTGGATAAAAAAAGAGTATAAATAAAAAAAAAAATATTATAATACTTATTACAGTCTACATACATGCATAGTCATTAGACAAAAAAAACTTAATAAATATCAATATATATCACATTGAATAAATTGAGAAAACAATAAAAGCAAAAACTTTACCCCAGTACAAGATCATGTACCTATGATCACTGTTATATCACCTTGCGACACATAAGCCAACAGAGCACGTACGTCACGATATGAACTCCGCTGGTATTTACATGTTGTACATGAAGCATGTAACAAATAGAGCTGGTAATGTGATGCTGAAATGCAATGCAAATACGTAGGAGGAATATCTATTAATTTTCATTGAGAAACAAAAAAACAATAAAATAATGTAATGATGGGTGTTATTAATATGAAAACCAAATATGCACATAATATGCAAAAGTATTCAATATATGACATCAAACAAACAAAAAAAAAATAAGGAAACTGCTACGAAATATACGAGGTTAACGTTTTCTTTTTTCTTCATAAGCGACCTAGTCACCTCAGTAAATTTCTTTGTTGCTGACTATTTTACGGTAAAATTTAAACATGTTAACATAACGGTTATCATGAATTCTATACGGTAGTTGGTTATGTGTTGTGAAAAGCTGACATTAGAAATGAGGCAGTTGAACATTAGCAGACCCAATATCCCTAATGAATTAACAATTTATGGAAGGTTTTTCAGTACGAGTTTAATATCTAGGTAAAGTTGATTAGAGTTTAACCCTGCCACTTCGGCCGCTTAAGCTGATATGACCCGAAAAATTTTATGTTATCGAACAAAGTGTCAAAGTTAAACTCTAATCAACATTAAAAATAAAAAAAAATAAATGTAAGGCGCGATAACCTCCGAAGAGATCTAAGGCCGAGCTGCTCTTCCAATTTGCGTCGTGCTCCTCTTGATTTTCCCTACAAATTGGCCGGACGGGATCTACATGTTTTATGCCGACTCCGAACGGCATCTGCAAGGCAGATGAGTTTTCACTGAGATCTTTTCATGGTAGAAATACACCCGAAGAGCTTGCCAAATACTGCCGAGGGGCGACTCCGCTTCCAATCAACATTAACTGGGGTTTAAACTCGCACTGAAAAACGGAGTATAAGAGAATTCACCATGTGATTCTGCACAGAAATTACAGATGGACGACATGCCCCTATGGCGGCATTGTCATACACTTCTCCTGGAAACAATTATTTTTATTAAACTGTTGTATTTTTGCGTCTTTGCTTAGGTCATTATATTGCAGATTTCCTTTCTAAAGCTTTTTGAGCTGAGCAGTTATAGGGTTAGTGGGTGATCGTTTCTGTCTAACCCTATTTGATATAGCTTCTACCTTCATACAGGCAAAAGTGTCTCGTTACTGTATATGAGGTTTAAATAGCTATTCCTTTTCCACGAATAGCTCCGGTACATAAAACCGGCTACTTTGGGAAGCACCTCTAACACCGCTCCCAATATGGTACACCCCTGTTAAAACTGTGGTCGCGCTCATTGGATCGGACGAAGCTCTGTTACAACAAAAACAACATTCCCCTAGGGTTTTGGGGAGTGTTATCGATGATGATGGTCCTTTTCTGGATATGGATTGGATAAGTTGCGGTAAAAAGCAACCTTAAGATAGTACCCGGATCATTTCGGTAACAATTTAATATAAATACACTGAACCTCTCTAGTTCCATGAGAAACTTGGGATGACCTGCGTATCCCTCTGTATCCCTGCGTATCTCATCTGCTTAATATGTGCATATTACATGCATATTTGTAAAAGGAATTCTTCGGGTATGTGAGCTTGACAATTGGGTTGGGTAATCTTACAGTTGTAGAGCTTGAATTTCTTTTGACGGTATTTCTTAATTTGTTAGGTAAATCTATTATTTGTTATGTGAGCGGAATATGCATGCATTCACAGAAGTCAGTGATAACCAAAAATCCACGCCCCTCACTGGTTCATTTGATTTTATTTTCCTTCAGTAATATTGTGACCTGGGAACGAAATGAGTGTAAGTCTGCCAGTAAGAGGTGGCCAGAGAGGCATTTTGCCCCGGGCGCTACTCACAGGGGGGCGCCAAATGTTCCGCAAAGCAGAACTCCCTGGATAGTTTTTATTCTTATTATAATTGATTTCTAACTATTGTTTTTGTTTTTAACGTTTAAAATTGTGTTTTGTTTTTGGAATAGTAAGTTGAAAATTTTTCAATTATAGAAAAATTAAAAAATAACAATAATTATCATTAGAAAAAAAATTATTGTTCTGGCCTTGATCTCGAATCGAACCTTGAATCATTTATCAATAGGCCGATAAAAACAAAAACAATTGTTAATAAACCAAGAGCACTTGGAAATTGTGAAAACAAGGTAATTCACATTAAAAAAATCCAGCATTATCAGTGATTTGCACCAGATGGCGCAACGCTGATTAAATATAATTCGTAAAAGGAGGAATAGAAGTAGCAAATTTAGCAGTCAAACAAACCACCGCTTTATAGCTTAATGGTTAGCTCAGCACGCCTAAAGCGTAGTGATGATGAAGGCTTAGCACCCTTCGAAATGGATCTATCTGCGCAGCTATGGCAGGTTGTCTGAAAATTTTTCTACTTACTATTCCAAAAACAAAATACAATTTTTCAATTATAGAAAAATTAAAAAATAACTATCATTGGAAAAAAAATTATTGTTCTTGCCTTGAGCTCGAATCGAACCTTGATAATTGATTTCAGAAAAAAATTGTCTATACTAAAAAAATGCATGCATATATCCAGAACACTTGCGAAAGTTTGTGCAATAATTGAAAGCATATATTTTTTTTTTCTCATGTTCAACGTTATGATAGGAATTATTAAAAAATGCTTTAACAAAAACTGTCAAACGTGAATCCGAAACTCGAGACGCTCTCTGTGAAGAAGCAATAGAAAAAGCGAAGTCTCTTTGGGGATATTGATATAGCAAAACGTGAAAGGAGACGCCGCAAAATCGGCTAGAGATATTGGTATTTCCGCAGAATGTGAAATTTTTCGCGTCGTGAAAAGTGTTTCCGATTGTCTCCAAAAAAAAAAAAAATACGTACAAGACTTACACGAAATACCGCTTATTCAAAACTTTCTGCTTATGGTGGAACAGCTAATCTGTTGAATAAATAACTCAGATATTCAATAATGCAAAAATGGTCTTTATTAGTCTACTTTGAAAGTACAGTAACACTTAACTTCACAACCAACAGCGTGCTTAAATCAAACTGATTGCTCATGCCGCAGCTGGTGCTCCTTTTATACTCTTCGGTTTCCTCGTTGGCATATTTCTAGGAGTTTCTTCTTCTAGAATTTACTAGTTCTCTGAAGATTGCATACTTTTGTGAGTATCTCAGAAATATGCACGAGTATATGTGAGAACAACTTGGCTGATGATTGCTTACTTCAGACAAATTTCCTGATCTAAACGATTAAATTACCTTAATTTTATATTTGGATTTCTCTTAGAAGTTGGAAATTTGCTAAACAGGGACAATAACGACAACACTGCAAGGATTTGGGTGAATTTTATAATACTGTAACGAATTTAAGGAAATTCCGCTTATTCCACACTTTCTGCTAACGTTCGAATCGCTAAACTGTTGAATAAATAACTCCGATATTCAATAATGCAAAAATGGTCTTTATTAGTCTACTTTGAAAGTACAGTAACACTTAACTTCAAAACCCATAGCGTGCTTAAATCAAACTGATTGCTCATGCCGCAGCTGGTGCTGCTTTTATACTCTTCTATTTCCTCGTTGGCATATTTCTAGGCGTTTCTCCTTCTAGAATTTACTAGTTCGCTAAAGATTGCATACCTTTGTGAGTATCTCAAAAATATGCATGTGTATGTGTGAGAACTACTTTGCTGATGGTTGCATACTTTTGTGAGTATCTCTCCGCTGCTGTATGTACATATGTGTAGACATAATGATTGATTTGTTTATGTAGATACAAGTGACTGCTTAGTATCGGCTTAGAGATGATAGTAGCCCTAGGTGTTGCTAATATTCGTCACAATACAGATTTCGATGGAACAGAACTTTTTATCGAAATATGTGTCTGCAAAATATTACTTCGCAGTAGAAATGAAATTGAACCTAAAACTCCGTTAGAATTACTTACTTTTATAATCTCGTATGAAGAAGATGTTTTTCCAAATTTTACTATCTCAGTATTACTAATGTATATTATTATTAATGTATTATAATAATATTATTATTAAATATGTATTTGAGTCTGTTTATAGATGATATCTGCAGCCCATGATAAAAATATAGGAAGGTAAAACCGTTCTCTCTTCTCGGCGGCCGTAATGATTTTTTGATTTTAAAAAAAACGTTTAAAATCTCTCTCAAAAACTTTGTGGAAATGCCAACCTAAAGGATATAAAAAAAAATTTTAGTATATTTGACTTTGCAAATGCCCGATAAAAAATAAAAATAAATCGAAAGTTTGGTATGAATTTTTTTTAGTTCGGTTAGTTTTGATGACATGGCGGCGTCGTCCATGTATGGTTCTTATTTTTGTTGTACAAATTCCTCGCCTGGGTTAGTAGGCTAGAACACCCAAGAAATTTTAAATAAATTCCTCTAACGGAGGTCCAAGGAATCGAGCAGTTTCAATATGGTTTTAGCAAAAAAATTTGCTATTACAGATTTTTGTTCCACATTACAGACGAATACATGATGTGTGCTATACACCAGGCTGTGGCCATACATAGAGTTCGAAGTTGGGGCAGATTAACGCGCATATCCTTCAGAAGTGTGCATTCTTCTTCGGCGATATCTGGAAAGGCGGGAGCCTGAGTTTGTAAGAAATCACAGACTCTGCGTTCGTGTTGCTCTGTATCATACTACACCAGATCTCGTCATAGGGCTTATGCAGACGTCTTTTTATCCACCTTGGCGGTGAAACTACATCAATCAATTGTCTTTTGGGATGCCCCTGAGCTCAGTCGTCTTAAGAAGATGTTCCGTGGCAGTTCTAAGTGGAAAATTTGGCAGCCCTGCAACTTTCTTCGATGTAGCGATTTGAGGATTTTAATGCATCCTTGTGCATTATAGGCAATGTCGGATACATTTGTATTGAAGCAGAGACTATGTTCGAACGTCACAACTAAAAGTTGCTGGGGTTTCCACAGTAGTAACGTTGTGCCATCGAAGTGGCTGTCCAGTTGTTGTGTTATGCGCAAGTCCACGTCGTGAACAATATGGCCGTATGTACATTAAATCAGAGTCAAGTCCTGTGATGTGAAAAATTTGAAGAGACAAGGGATATAAATGTTTGTTTGCAGTAAAGTTTTCTTTTGTTGATTCCAATCTGCATTCGCAGAGCCATGAAGCTGCCGGTCAAACTAAATTCCTCCTCTATGCCTTCAACCCGCCGGAGAACGAAGCTTCCTCCGTTGTTGTCCTTCAGCAACCAGGGAAATGTTTCCTATATTTCAGGATGAGGGTGGCAGAGGTATGATGACTTTCCCACCGTTATGATGGCTTTCACATCAACGATTAAGAATTCGGGGGTTCTAATAAAAAATTTTGATCTTAACGTAAAAATATTTAAAAAATATTTTACGACTTCATTGTTTTATTAATTTTTGAACATATAAATTTATATTGTTTTGGTAATATAGGGGGGAGGGGACATCCAAAAAAAAATTATCCCCGTGCGCAAGAAAACCTCACTACGCCACTACCAAGGGTTTTATTAAACACAATGTTTTGTCAAGATCTATGAGCTACAGACAAAACAGACAGGATTCCTGACCATCTCTATTTCTAGGAAATCGGCTTGTAAGATACTGGATGAGTTTTGAAGACAGATGGGAAGTGCGACTTTAAGCATATCTAAAAATTTCCAGCATCAGCTTTACAGTCCATTTTGTGTAAAGTAGATGACGCCTTTCATAGCTTCTACGTCGACTGACTATTACGTTATAGAGAGGAACTTGAAATTAAATTACTAGTAAAAGTTAAAAGTCGACCGGAACAGATGTCATTAACGCATCCACACCAGGGTGTCTGCTTTTAATACTATTGCGCAGTTTATCAATGATTACACTTAAGGCATATGTTGGTCACGGTAACGATATATAGGCTCCTGTTATACCTGCATAAACTGCCCGGTGCATTTTGGGCAGGCCACCATTTTTTTTGTAATACATTGAAAGAGTAAATTCTTAATACACAAACCGCATTGTTGAGCCTCGGTGATACATTCTGTAGCTGCGAGTATTTCCTACGACAGGACTCCCTTCTTATTTTGGTGGGCTACCTACTTAAAAATTTCTTCCACTGCCCATGCATTTTACGCATCTGGGATCGCGTTTTGCATTATTTTGGTACGGAAGCAGGTTACGCTTCCCAAGGCAGTCGGTTCTATGTACCGGAGCGACTCGGGATTTTTCCCGACCAAGGACTGTCATTTCAGTGTGACCCCATTTAATTTGTTTCGTCCCTCCCACAAATTGTCATCCTCCCAGCAGCTCCTTGCAGCAGGACTGCTACATATTCTCTTACTCCGGGAAGGTATCGAACCCAATCCGGGTCCGTCTCCTGACCCCGGTCATGAGAAATGGTTTTGCTGCATTTGCCAGAAAAGAATCTTTTTAGGACGGTCGTACTCTGTTCAGTGTGTCTCGTGCAAGGGATGGTTGCATCGGACAGGTTGTTCTGGGCTTGATCCCAAAACCCGACGTCCACGTAACTTTTATAAATCTTTTGTGGCTCCTTGCTGCTCACGCCCAAGGGCGTCCCGTAGTCTACGCCTAAGCGTATCCCCACTACCTTCCAGCAGCTTCGCTGCTCAGCAAGCCACAACAAGTACCCGCTGCTGCTCGCGCCCCACGCCGCCAACAACTCAAACAGCTGATACCACTCATAACTACTACCTTCGTAGTAGAGCTGGTTGCAATGCTGAGCATCAGCCCCTGCCCCCGTCTTCTTCTCCCCACCTATTTTCTGGCAGCAATCGTGCAGGTCAGGGAAACAGACTCTTAGTCCCTGCCTCCGTTTGCACCGTCTGCCAGCACAGAATATATAGGTTTGCGACATCCGCTCAATGCAGCTCCTGCCTTGGGTGGTGCCACTTTCCTAGATGTTCTGGTCTCCGCGACGGCAACCCCCCGACGGGTTTCATCGCGCCATGTTGCCAGGTCACAAACCCAAATCATCCGGGTACCCCAATGCTTGCCCAAGGGCGCCCAGTCCCAAGGCCACAACAGCAATTGCGTCCTGGCCTTCCACAACCTAGGCGTAGTCACCACTCAGTTACCCCTAGAGTGGCGGCGTCACCCCTCATGCACTTCAGAATTCTGCAGTTCAACTGTAATGGACTAACTGGGAAGATTACGGAGATAGTCGATTTCATGAAGCGGCACAACATCCGCATTGCTGCGATTCAAGAGACTAAACTCACAGCAAGATCTGCATTGCAGACCTGCTCTGGTTATAATGTCCACAGGAAAGACCGCGAGAGCGGAAATGGAGGCGCCCTCGCGTTTATTATACACCACTCTGTGCAATATCATATATTTGATCCTGGCATCGACCGCAGTGACAATGTCTTAGAACGTCAAGGCCTATCTGTCCGGTCAGGCGATGCAAATCTAGAAATCATCAACATCTACATCCCTCCTGTCACCTGTTGCCCCAGTGGATACCGCCCTAATATCGAGGCCTTACTCACTGGCAACAATCGCATTATCTTAGGCGATTTCAATGCCCATCACGACCTATGGCATTCAAACTTGCGGGCGGACAGTATGGGTGAGATGTTGGCGGATCAAATAGACGAAACGACGTTCTGCACAATAAACGGAGACGCCCCCACACGTATGGTAGGAAGCTGTCATAGCTCGCCAGATATCTCAATCGTGAGCGCAGAACTCGTAAACTGCGTCAACTGGCAGCCGATGGTAACATTGGCATCCGACCACCTGCCCATACTTATTTCGTTCGAGCGTACCGCCGACTTCATCGTCACCGAAAAACGCACTTTCATAAACTTCAAAAAAGGAAAGTGGGAAGAATATAAATCTGCAACAGACAGCAGCTTTGCTGCCCTCCCTATCCCGACTGATGCCCGCCAAGGGGAGCGTGCCTTCCGTAAGGTCATTGAATCCGCCTCGGCACATTTCATTCCCGCCGGGAGAATTCCCGAAATCCGGCCCCACTTCCCGGCGGAGGCCGCGAGCTTAGCGAGGGAACGCGACCTTATAAGACAGCTTGATCCAGCGACCCCCAAATAAGGGATATAAACCAACGCATCAGATTGCTTGTGGACGAACACAAGCGGGCGAAATGGGAAGAGCACCTAAGAGGTTGTAACCTCTCTACCGGTGTAGGTAAACTTTGGTCCACCGTAAAGTCCCTATCGAATCCGACTAAGCACAAAGACAAAGTTTCCATCGCCTTTGACGATAAGGTGCTGTCGGATGCGAAAAAATGCGCGAGCGCTTTCTGCCGACAATATATAATGCATCCTACGGTCGACAAAGATAGACGGAGAGCCAATAGACACGCACATAAACACAAACTCAGCGCGTCACCAATTACCATCACCGCTAGAGAGGTTGAGGACGCCATTGGTCGCGCTAAACCATCCAAAGCAGTGGGCCCAGACGGCATAGCCATGCCGATGCTTAAAAACCTAGGGAAAGAGGGTTTCAAATATTTAGCGCATGTCTTCAACCTGTCTCTTTCCACCTTTGCCATACCCGAGAAATGGAAAATGGCCAAGGTGGTCCCGCTACTAAAGCCTGGGAAACCAGCTAACGTAGGTGAGTCATATCGTCCGATATCTCTCCTATCGCCAGTGGCAAAGACGCTTGAAGCCATTTTGCTCCCTTATTTCCAAGCACATTTGCAGCTAGCCCCTCATCAGCATGGCTTCAGAAAACTCCATAGCACTACCTCCGCGCTAAATGTCATTAGCACCCAGATAAATTGCGGTTTGAATCAATATCCCCACCATCGAACAGTACTCGTAGCGTTAGACCTATCAAAAGCCTTTGATACGGTCAACCATGGCTCGTTACTGCAAGACCTGGAAGGGTCCACCCTTCCCCCATGTCTTAAAAGGTGGACTGCAAATTATCTGGGTGGTCGGCAGGCATCGGTGCAATTCAGAAACGAAACATCAAAACAAAGGAGAATTAAACAAGGGGTGCCACAGGGTGGTGTCCTATCCCCGCTTTTGTTTAATTTCTACATATCTAAGCTACATTCACCACCGGAAGGAGTCACAATCGTTTCCTACGCCGATGACTGCACAATAATGGCCACAGGCCCAGGCCCAAAGATCGATGAGCTATGCAATAAAATAAACGGCTATCTCCCTGATCTCTCCAGTTTTTTCGCCTCGCGAAACCTGGCATTGTCACCGACTAAATCTTCCGCGACCTTATTTACAACATGGACGCCCCAAATGTCGACCATATTGAACATCCACGCCGTAATAAAATCCTCAAATCCCTTGCTGGCAGTACCTGGGGAAAAGATAAAGAAACGCTCTTGACCACATACAAAGCAATTAGCCAGCCGATTACGTGCTACGCGTCACCCATATGGTCGCCAAGCCTAAAAACCACCCACTGGAAGAAACTACAGGCCTGCCAAAATACTGCTCTCAGAATCGCCGCGGGCTGTCTTATTATGTCCCCAGAACACCGTCTGCATAATGAGGCGAGAATACTCCCCATCAGGGAGAGAAATGAGATGCTGACCAAACAGTTTCTGTTGAATACCTAGAAACCTGGGCATCCCAACAGACATCTGATTGACGAACCAGCACCGCCTAGGGGCCTAAGGAGTCATCTCCGTAAGCATTTTGAGGAAATACGGCACCTGAGAACCCAGCCGTATGAAGCGGAAAAACACAAGCAGGTCCTTGGTGAACTCCATAGACAGGCGTCGGACCTTTATGTCGGGAATTGCCCGGTGAATCCAGTACTTGAAGAAAAATATCCAGAACTCGCAGAAGAGGAACGCATACTCCCCAGGGAAACGCGTGTCACTCTTGCTCAACTTCGTTCTGGATACTGTAACAGGTTAAACTCTTACCTTTCCAGAATCAACCCCGACATACAAAATGTATGCCCTGCTTGCAATATGTCCCCACATGACACCAACCATCTCTTTAATTGTAATGTGGAACCAACGCCTCTAACACCCCTTTCCTTATGGTCCACCCCTGTTGAAACGGCAAGTTTCCTTGGACTCCCGTTAGAGGATATTGATGACAATTTGTGATCGGTCGCGGCTATTAGGTGGGGCGAGCATTGCTACAACAACAACAACAACAACGTGAGCCCTTTGGTCACTCCCACGTCATTGTGCTAAGTATCCATCTTTCCGTATCGCGAAAAATCATTCCTAACGAATCTGCTGACCATATCCCGTCTGCAACTTCCGAAGGTCATCTTATGGATGGAACTGCCTGAGGATGGAACGCCTAGTGTTACTTTCACCCTTCTCCATTGCTGTTTGAGGTGATCGCATTCAAAAAAGGTGGGGCATACGTTGCCTATCAGCCCACTATATAGGAAGTTCGGGTTTTAACCTAGCCCATTCTGTGGAGATATTGCCGAAAGCAGCCGTGACTATTTGAAAACTGTGGCCGCTTCAGCCATGGTTCCAGCTAGAATCAGTATCCTGGCCTACTTGCCTGCAGCACTGCAGCTCCATTGCCGGTATATTATTTTCGCGCCTGCACGGTAACAACATCTCTACTTACTTTTCCTTGGAGGTGATACATTGATTTCTTCTTCTTACCGCGAAGATGTATCAGTATGATTACCGTAATGAAAACGACTGCATCTTCGGGAACGATAAAACAAGACGTTTGTTGCGCTCCTCTGCGCTTGACCGAGGTTATAGCTGCTCGGTAATTCAGGAATTTTATTTCATCCGTCCAAATTTCTGCACAGTAGAGAAGTATAGAATCTGAAGCGGAAGCAAGCAGCTTCCTTATAAATGGCCTTGGCCCGTCTATGTTTGTCATTAAACGACTTGGGAGCCTTATAGTTTTTTCATTTTTCTCGCAGGATCCTTGAAAGTATTCTAAGAAGTTAAGCTTGCTGCCTAGCCCCACCCCATGGTATTTTGTGAAGCTGCGTTTTGTACCTGCTGTTACGTGTCTTCGTTAGGGTTCTTTTTATACTGCTCATTACTTCGTTTAAGATAAGCTGTGCTAGCTGGCAATTCCATCCCACAGATAAATTGTCTGCAAACGCGACACGAAAAGTGCTTTCAGCTATGTGTAAGCGAAAAAAGCGGTCATACGAAGCAATGCAGAGTTTGGAACCTAACACCAAACTACGTGCTGGTTCGTCCCTTTTCACCAGCTTTCTCTGGCCTTAATTTCGTTTGTTTCGTGATCCAGTTATCGCCTAGGTAGTTCCTTAATATGGCAAGTAAAAAGGGTTACCTTGAAAGAGCATTTAAGCGCATCGGAAATATCGTCCCACCTGTTGAAGTTGAAGGCTTTTTTCACATCCAGCGCGACCAGTAAAGCAATCTATCTTGCTTAATGGCACGCCGTTTCGGCTTTTAGTACAGCATTTGTAACCCCAGCTATGGAGTTTGCTTTATTATGGAGTTGCCCTTGCGGAAGCCATAATATCGATGGGACAGAACTCCTGTGTCATTTGCCTATCGGATCAGGACGAGGTGCGCTACCTTCTACCCTATTGGAAAGATCCTGACTTCAAGGCATTTGTTATACCTATCCAGTAGCAAGTCGGGGCTACTTTTATCAGCCAGTCTTATGGTTCGTATCCCATCTGGCTGGTATCCCATCCATTCCTGGCGCTTTATTGGGCTTCCTATTATGTGTAGCTGTTTTAAGCTCTCCTACACTGAACGGTTATACGTCGTGGTCTTCGTAAGCGACATGGTCGTCCTCTCTGTTTAATCGGTTGAAGAACAGAGCATCTACTACATTTCGTATCTTACCCTCATCCACCGTTTGTTCGATGTGCGGAATTTCCTGCTTCTTTTATATTTTATACCCTTGTCCTCAAGGATCTCGTTCCATTTCTTTGCATAGCTTTTTCTAGCAATTATTTTGCTTTACCTTAGAGCGGCACCAAGAGCTGGCCACGGTACTTTGGCTTCGTACGCTGTTATTATTTCTATGGTCACATGTAAAGTCATTTTTGTGTGCTTTAAGGATACAGTTTCTGCTAACTGTTATCCTGTAAGAGTGGTATGAAATGTATGCCTTTACATATTCGTTTAGGTATTCACATTTCGATTCAAACTCTTATTTATGTTTTTATTTTTTCCCATAGGTTTATTTGTGTGCCGGGTATACTATTTTTCATGTGCCAGTGCCGGTACTTGTATGTCTCAAGCTTAAACAGCTATCGAAGCAGCTAGAAGAAACTAACTGCCACCTAAGTTACTACTCTACAATAGGCAGCCAGTAACCAACGCTAAAGTGGCGGCAATGACATTGAATGGCAATCGAAGCGGCTAACTGAAAGCATTAGCAGAGCAAATGACAGCTATGTGGCAGCTGTGGCAAGTCTCACTGAGGCCTGCCGCAAAGTTTGCACCAACCTTCAACAATAACAAAAACTATGCAAGCAACTTCACGGTGGCAATATAATACAGATTGAACGCGGAACATTGTTAGCGGAAAGTGTGTGTGCCGCAAGTGCCACTGCCCTTTTGTGCCACTACCTAATAATTGTGTAAACATTAGTTGCAATGTGTGCAAAATAAATAAAAACTACTTCAGTAGTTTAATAGCAGAAGCTAAGGTGCGAAATGTTTAGAAAGAACTTAAAAAAGAGCTAAAAAAAAAAAAATCGGAAAAGAATTTGTAAGGAAATGGAAGCAAATGCGTAGTGATACTTCAGTGCCACGAAAAGCGATTTGTTGACACTCTAAGACCAGCAAACCATCAACACATTTTTTTTTTCTCCAACTACTTGCCACTTTGGCGGCGTAGCAAGAATGCGCCACTTGATTGCGCTGAACGGTTGTGTGTGCCAATGGATGTGAGTCACTTATGAGCAAACTGTGGCGTTGCCAATTGATGTACCACCATTGGCGGCATTTTCGCTTTTATGCGCATTTATTTACAATTTATTGTAGATTCTTAAAGTATACACACATACATACATACGTGTATAACCATTGCAAATATTGGTTTCGTTAAAGTACATATGTATATAAGGGTAAAGCATTGATTTACTTCAGTCAGCATTAGTTTTCTGTATTCACACTCATATCGAAAACAAATATGCACTAGTAAGCAGTGATGATAATCATGGTACATTTGTACTTTTTTTGATACATTTCGCTTCCCGAAAGTACATTGGTATTACATTGACATATTTGGTACATTTTTATAAAATACAGCACTACACCTCAAGTCATTTGCAAAGCAGCTCTGAATGTACAAACAATTTTAAATTTTTCGAAGAAAATAACAGTTAAGTTGTTTTGTCGCCCAGCAGAATTTGCCATTAAAATTATGGATCATTTAAATATGCTTATGGAAAATAGCATAACTGATTCTAAAATTGTGAACAAATTTTGCATCAATAGAATTAAAGCACAGAAAAAAATAGCTGAAATAACAGACCAGGAAATTATAAATCCATAATTCCATTTCGCTAGAAGAATGATTACTCTCTAATAATAGATGAAACGACTGATATATGTATGTATATCAAAAAATTTGGCAGTTTCGATTCGAATTTTTGATAAAAAATGCATTGATAGATTTTTAGATTTTATATATTTGACCGATAGTAACACGGATGGTATTTTTAATACCATTATTAAATCTTTGAAAGACCATTCAATACCACTTGAAAAAGTTATTGGTTTCACTGCCGACAATTCCGCGGTTATGACGGGAGCAAAAAGCGGAATGCAAACAAGTTGTTCCAAATCTGCTTGTTAATGGATGTGTTTGTCACATTTTAAATTTAGCTTCAATTGCCGCTTGTGATGTATTTCCCAACAAAATGGATAAATTTTTAAAAGACGTAAACTATCATTTCTTTAACAGCCCTCTTAGGAGGGCAGACTTTCAGAGTTTTAAAGAACGTTGCGGTACAGAAATGCATGTTATGCTAAAGTACGCCTCCACAAGGTGGCTTTCTAGACAAGCAGTCATAGATAGAATCCTTGAGCATTGGGATGACCTCAAGTATTATTTTAATCTTTACGTATTTGAAAATAAAAGCACTAATCAAAATATTAATCTTATATCTGAAAAATTTCAAAGTCCTATTTATAAAGTATACTTTACATTTCTTTCTTATATTTTAAATGAAATAAATAATGTGAATATAGGACATTTAATTATTGCCAAATTAAAAATTTTATAAAAAAATCTTATTTAGACTCCAGTCCTATTTGGATATTAAATATTGATTCAGACGAAAATCACTTAACCTCAGATGAGGCATTTAAAGAACTCAAAGAAGAAGAACTGTTAACGTAGTAATTGAAACATGAGTTATTAGTATAGATGTAGGCTACAACTTGTCGACTTTTATACTTAGATCTAAATCTTTTGTACCTAAAATGTTGTTATGAAATGTTTTTGCATTGAATGCAGCTGTTATTTTTTTTTTGTAAATATTAATTTTATGTTCCTTACTGGTACTCAATAAAGAAATGTTTTTATATATGTACATAATTGTAACCTTCAATCGATAAACTTCTTTTATTATTTTTACAGGAAAAGTATTTCTTCATAAATCATATTTCCTTGTTATACTACCTTTAATTTGTGTTAGAAAGTTTCCTGACTAAAAATAGTTTTTGGATAAAGAAGCAGAATAAAGCTCTAGTTTTGTTCAAATTCACATCCGAAAACTTTTGGTACATTTTTGGATAATTTGGCACATTTTTTTCCTCGTTTGGTACAAAATGAAAAAATCCATTTATCATCCCTGCTAGTAAGTACTTGGAAAGAGGAAGTAAGGAGAAGGAGCCACAGAGAAAGAGAAAGATGGATATGCAGAGAGAGGGTGAATAGTGTAAGATTATTAGTGTCAAGTACAGTCAGAGATAGCGGAAGATGTGGAATAAGCCGACTATTTCGTTGTACACAACGAGGCCTGAATATTTAGACCTACTGCATATTATCGTTCGACTAGCCGGAGTGTGGGAGGTCCTTCCTGACAGACAACGACAATGGTAATGTAGTTTTCGTTGATTTGCTTACTACAATAGACCTATTGGGACTAAGAAAAAAGCGATAGGTTATTGGTATTTCAATATGATAGGAAGCCTTTCTAAAGTTTAATAAAGGATATGGGCTAATGAAAAAAATGTATACGCCAACTTTGAACTAAAACCACTTATTTTAGTTATGTTTGAGTGCTTATTCTCCTCTCGATATCAATATCACTTACTGTTATTTATTAGAAGAAAAGTTTCTTTAAGGCTTTATTTCCATTATCTCAACTTTACAATTCATTTTCATGGACCAC
Source organism: Eurosta solidaginis (assembly GCF_040869045.1). Lineage (NCBI taxonomy): Eukaryota > Metazoa > Arthropoda > Insecta > Diptera > Tephritidae > Eurosta > Eurosta solidaginis. The sequence goes on from NC_090323.1 coordinate 54,614,344, forward strand.
ATTTTTACGAATTAATATTGTACGAGGGCAATTCGAAACAAAGCGTTTTAATAGTACAAACGGTTAACATTGAGAACCCATTTTACTATATGTAGTACATCAACAAGCAGCCAATAACAACTATCACAAAGCAATGCAGGTGGATAGCATGTGGTAACAGCAACAAGACAATTAACACATGATAGCACCTTCCATCTAACGTGCGGTCTTGAAGGCGGGGGTGTCCACTGAGAGAGCCAGCAGCATTAACGTGAGTCCTCGCACTGTAGGTCTCCATCCCGTCTAACACTGCATCTGCCGCGGGCTAATACCTTTAGAGAAGAGACCGCTATACCAATTAAATCCAAACCTGATTCTACTATAACTACGTCACCATCAAGGATACCATTCCAGCGCCCAGTTGTTGCCATCTTCCATTCGCTAATGCAGCCATTTTGCTCCCAAATCAAATTGACATCTGTTAACTGTGTTGTTTCTTTTCGAATTTTCGAAAAATATTAGTAGTAGAAATAGGAAGCAATCAGTTTACAAATACCCGATAAGTGCTTAACTGCATAATTCCTTAGAACATTTATTTTATACAAACACATTCCGGGGTTTCCCTCGGTTCATTTTCCTACATGGTTATTTTCCCTTATGTTGTCACCATAGCTCTCAACTGAGTATGTAATGTTCGGTTACACCCGAACTTAACCTTCCTTACTTGTTTTATGATTAATTTATTATCTATGCCATGATCTATTAGAGTGGCTGAACATAGGTTTTGTGAAAAGTACGAACACCAAGGAATCGTACACTTTCGTAAACCTATGAACATACGAAACTTAAACCAATTAAAAATTCATCGTTCAACGTCAAAACCTCGACTATTAAATCGATCCACGTAATGGAGGTGCCATAACGAAATGTACTCATTGGGCATATTAACTTATTCAGGTAAGTCAACAACAGGAGTCTACTGGTAATACGCGTCCGAAAATATCGAGAGAGGTGACCTCGACAAAAATAATCCTAGGGCGGAAAAGTAACATTGTATCTCTGTACGAAGATATTTTCAGTTGAATTTGGCAATTTTCATGTGGTTGTTGTAATGTTTTTGTGCACTGAAAAAGATTTTGTGTACAAAGGGTTTTGCACGTATTTAATTTTGATCCCATCATTGGTGGACCGGCCAGGGTAATTTTTATAAGCTTGAAGGCCGCCAACGTAATCCGGGGAAATTTTTCGGTTTTTCGTCAATATCTTTTGAACGAGCTAAAATTTTTATTTCCGCCTTCGAATTATTGTTATCGATGTCAATACGGCCCTTTTGACACTTCTCTCGATATTTTTGGGGGCGTATTAAAAGTCGACCTTCTGTTCTATTAATACCGTATGTTCGGAACATTCGCCTCCATTTAAGAATTTGGAGAATCGGTTTATATTTGGAATATTGTGCATATTCGGACCTCGTGAGGTAGTATCAAATGAACGTATTCCGAATGTTCTAAATTAACGGTTTATCCGGAACTCTCCCATGAATACTTAACGGAAATGAGCTTTCCGATATTTCAGAGGTGAATACTCCCTGTGTAGCAGGACCGCACAACAGCTTAACTCTTCTGTCAAAGTCAAGGAAGGAATATAAAGTTCTATCACAACAAGCCATTTTCTTTTATTTTTGTTTTAGTCAGTTCATTGCGGCTGCTGAGAATCGTGTCACTCCATGTCAAAATCATGCTATCTCAAAATATTTTTGCAAAAATTACCCAATTCAGGATTTGGCACAAAACCGCCCTATATTAGAGTTAGATTGAAGAACACTTCATCTCAGAGTCTTATGACAAAATGCATTCAACTTATGCTCATGTAGGGAGTTTTAAAAACAACTTTTTAGATAGTGCATTATTGAATAAAATTCTGACGGCAACAGGGCATTCTTCAAACAATTTCTGAAAGAATGACCAAACCAACATAACTTTATCAATTCACGAAATATTTTCCAGAAAATGAATTATTTCATCAAAAGCTTTTGGCATTAACAAATTTGTTATCACTACTAATATACTACCAAAGATACTTGTCTACTACAATTTCACTGAAGGGGATTGAATTATTCCCCGTTTTCCTTACTTCGTAAAAACAACTCGTCCAGATTTTTCAATTTGGGAGTGTCAAAGATCTGTCATCAATGAATAACAAACCTCTTGTAATTGAATCATGGAAACGGCCGTTGACCGCTATCGTATCGATCGATGTCCATTTGTTTTCGTTCTGATATCTTGTTGCTAAGACGGTTGTTCAACTTCTGATCATCTCATGGTAAGAATAAGCTGCGAAGCCCTCCTCTCTCAACCACTCTGTTCGCCGCATACTAAGCAACTTCGGTCTCTCGCTCTCACTTCGATCTCGCGCTATCACTTCGAACTCTCGCCCTCCCTATAACTTAAGCTGTGTTTATATGTGTATATTCGTACTTAGCATATAAACAGTGTATTTTTATTGAGTGGTTGCTTGTGAAATTTGACCGCGGATTTACTGAAAGTTACCTCAACCTTAGATAAAATTCTTATGAGTTTCACGGGAATACAAATTGTTTGCCTCACAAACCACCCTAACGTTTGTAACTACTCATAGATATATTAAAATATAAATAATTATCTTTGCTTTTTAATTTTAACATATGATTATGAGTTAAATATCATACAAATGCATATATTACCATTATCTATGCTTTTTATTTGTCATAAATAATTTTATGAATTCGCGTTACTTGTTATTTATAAAGGGATGATGAGCTACATATTGAGGCAATGAAATAGGAAACCAACAACAACGAATAGCACCAGCTAATCAATGATGTATGTAAATCTATTAAAAAGCATAGAAATTGCGATGAGACGAAAAAAAGGTTTAAAATATGTATTCTCAAAATAAAAAATTTAAAATCCGAAACAATAAAATCAACCAAATACTAGTAAAAAATAAAATGCAAGCGGAACTAAATATCGTTGATCCGCAAATAAGTTTATGCAAATTTTCCTTTGAAATGCAATTGATTGGTAAATATAAACTTATACTTATGAATAACTACTATAACTGTATATATAGTAAGTACATGCAGATATGCTTTTCTCAACTTTGCGTCTTTACTACTTAATGCATTTTAAGAATCTTCACGGTTGTTAAGTAATTCCTAGATATCGAATTAGATTTCTGTTCTTGTATGCAGTTGTAGGTATTTTTTTCTAAGCACAGAAGCTTAATTATTAAAAACCGCAAATGACTAATGAAAGCAAACAATTTGAAACTATTACGTATATACGAAATAATTAAAGGGTGAACTATTAAATATGAAATGTTTGGGAAAATGTTATCTTGATAGCAAAACCTATGTGGCTATAACTATTTATATTTGAGTGAGAGTGAGGGGGAAATGTGAGTGAAATTGGGGTGGCTGCGATAGTACGGTGGGGGACTGGGAGCGGGAGCGGGAAGGAGAAAGGGGGAGGGTATATGTAGGAGTGAGAGTGTGACTGGACTGGAAGAGAGAGGGGGGCTTGGAGTAGTAGTGAGAGTGCGAGTTGTTGTGGTACTGGGAGTTGTTGTGGTGCGAATGGAATTGCGAATGGAGGTGGGATTAGAGTTAAATCGCGAAAAACCTCTTATTTGAGAAATCAGTTGTAATAGGGATTAATCTCCCGTGAAAGAATAAAATAACATTATTAACATTGTGAGATATTAAGAATTTGGGTAGAAATTCAGAATCAAGTTATTCCAAAAATGTTTGTTATTTTGGATGACTTAGTTCTAAAGTTTTTTAGTCATTAGGGGCTAGTATTTTTGTGCGTTAGTTTTGGATTAATTAAAAATAATTTTGTAATTAAATTTTTGCATTTCATAAAAAATAATTTTTCTCAGCCAGCATTTTTTGTCACGCAAGTCACTTTTTTGCCCTAAAATTGACTTTTTAATTAATTAATTTCGAAACAAATAGTTCTTGTTAAATTTTTGTGGCTTTTAATAGTTTGGGTTAAAGATTTATTAAAACATTTTGCATTAAATTCACAACTCTATATTCATATGAGAAAATAAAATAAAACTAAATATAATACCTTTAAACTCTATTCGATTTTTTTGAATCCAACAAAGTGAGCATAGTAATGAATGTGCTCAATTTAAAGCTGCGCGATACAAAAAATATTTTTTTTTTCCAATTTGGAGCGTAACCAAAGATTTTAAAAATTATAAGATGGTGCATTGTAGACTTGTAAAACTTTGTGAAATTTGTAGAACGGCTGCGCGAGGAATTCACCATACTTTTTGCTATGCTCCTGATTATTTAAAGGCTGTTTAACTCTGTAATCTTTGTTGTAATTTATTTTGCTTTTGGAAAAATGACCTATTTGAAATAAGCTGGCTGAAAAATATTGGCATAACAGCTTAAGTTAATCAACAATGGAAAATATTGGAAAATTTGAGCAGATGTGGCAATTTCGCGCGTTCATTGAACGAAATGTTGATAATCTATTGATCATCACTAGGAAATTAGCTACATTCCATCAACTAAGCAGCACTTTAGCAATACTACTGTTAGTATTTGGCTGCTCAAACACACCCATATTAATTGTGCATTAAATCTAAAATATAAAACTCAAACACGACTCTGGTTGTTATGTCCGCAGCATTTATTTAGTTCAAAGTCACAGCCAATAATAGCCAAAGCCATGGTAATTTACACGGGTCATCAATTCTTTCTCTGATTCAAAAGCTGAACTACCAGCGCTACCGTCATCAGTTCAGTGTCATCATTGCCAGTAGCGCCAATAACACCAAACTCGTGCCTGACAAACAAAAATCATTTCACTCAATAGCGCATGTGAAATGTATTACGTACTCACTACTAAGTAGCGTCAAAAATTCGCTTGGAGTCATTGAGCGGGCACCGCATTGGCGCTGGCGCCATGCAATTTACATCACTAAAATTGCGCGAATGCCTAGGCACATGACTTGTTTAATCCAGATGGTGAAAACGAAGCAGGGACAAAATGTATGGTGTATTCCTGGCGCAGCCGTCCCACTTTGTGGAAAATCAACGACTCTACAATGTTCGATAGAAGTGCAGCGAAACTATACTGCTGTGTAGCGCCAAGACTTCCAAGCTCTTGTGCGCATACAAAAAAGGTTGCCGAAGCACATACTGAAACGCATCACTCGATTAACTCAGTGCATCGCCGTGCAGATGTTGCCTTCGCGCTTTACTAACATGCGTAAAATGCCTACATACTACATAATCGCAACGCTTTGTTCGCATGATCTGGAAGTCTCCCATCCATAGTACTCCAAGGTAGGACATAGATGTAACTATTCTAGATTGCATAGTCCAGAAGACAATTATAAACATGTAAAATAGATTTAAGTTAGGCTTAGGAAAGCCGTAATAAATAAATACATTATACATTCCCTCTTATAAATCTACTCTTTTTGCAGCTACTTAATTTGCACAGCTGCAAATGGTGGTGAAATACGCATACGCCTGACAATCTAAAAGAATCGTGGTGAAAGTCGCGTACGCCTAAAAGTATGCAAGGACGTGCATTGAGTTGGACCTTCGACGAGGTGGAATTCTACAACGCCTGCAACACTCAGGAGGCTAGCCATGAACGTATGGCCTAAACTTCTAAATAGTTCGACTTGTGCTTTACGTAGCTCAAATTTTTTGATCAAACATTGCACTGTCACCGAGTTTTAAACTATATTTCAGGTTTCAAGACTCTAGATGTCCAGGAAGTTAGTTAAAATTCGATTGCAAGATTCCCAATTTAAAACTAGTTTTCTCAATATCTCGATTCATGCGCAACCTAGCGGAATTTTTTTGATAAAATATTACATTGTCACCAGGTTCTGAATTAGGGCCCAAGTTTCATGTCCCTAGCTCATCGGGAAGTTACTCGGAAATCGATCGCAAAATCCCCCCCCCCCCCCCCCCCCCCCCGTTTTTAAAGCATTTGCAGTTATCTTGACTATCGCCCTAGCTGAACTTTTTTTCTATAAGTAGTATTGTCACCAAGCCTCTAACTAAGTGCCAAGTTTCAAGTGCCTAGGTAACCGGGAAGCTAGTTAAAAATGGATTGAAAGATTCCCAAATTAAAACTTGTTTTCTTACTATCTCGATCCGTATGCCACCTAGCAAATTTTGTTTGATCAAATGTTGCATTGTCAACGGGTTCTGACCCACGAATCAAGTTTCATGTCTCCAGCTCACCGGGAAGTTATTCAAAAATCGATTGCACGATTCCCCTCGTTTTTCAAGGATTTGTAGATATCTCACTTAGCGCGCCACCTAGTGGAATTTTGTTTTCTGTAAATTGTATTGTCACAAAGCCTGGAACTGTGTGCCAAGTTTGAAGTCTCTAGGGCACCGGGTAGTTAGTTAAAAATGGATTGAAAGATTCCCAAATCAAAATAAATTTTCTTAATATCTCGATCCATGCGCCAACTAGCGAAATTTTTGGATCAAATATTGCATTGTCACCAGGTTCTGACACACGACATAAGCTTCAAATCTCTAACTCACCAGGAAGTTACTTAAAAATCCATCGCAAGATTCCCTGCGTTTTTTCAGGGATTTTCAGCGATTTTGTTTATCTCGACTCGTCTGCCACCTGGCGGCATTTTGTTTTCCACGATCTGTAGTGCCATCGACTCGCAAACTATGTGCTAAGTTTCAAGTCTCTGGATCACCGAGAAGTTAGTTAAAGTCGAACGCAAAATTTCCATTTTAAAATTTATTTTCTGTATATCTCGATCCGTGCGCGACTTAGCGGATTTTTTTTCACTTGCATTGTAATGTCCCCCAGATCTGAACTATGTTCTAAATATCAAGTGTCTAGCTCAACGGGAAATGAGGGACAAACTTGAAAGGGACTTAATATAAAGTTAGTAAAAAGGGACCTGCACATAAAACCAGCAATTAGAAATAATATGCAAAATATAATCGTACTATCCCAGAGGAAAAAAGCCCAAAATTCGTGCACTCAAAAATGAATTTCCTAAAAAAGGGAAAAAAGCTATTAAAAGAGAAGTTGAAATCTTTTCCTTGGTTATAGGAATTATTTTTATTAAAAATGTAGAATATTGTTTAAAAAAATAATAAGCAACAATCAAATGTTCCAGTAGATGACACGAAACTGAAGTCGAAATATCGACAACAATAAAAACAAATACTGTATAAAATCAAAACCGTTTTTTCGCTTGATGTATATATTTGAGTGGCCCAGAGCTCGAATAAAAGTTTTGAATAAGTATAAAAAAAATTATAAAATTTAATTGCGTTACCATCACGGCCGTGACTTTCTAGTCGAGGTGCTCAATTTTATACTCGAGTGCTTTATTCGCTGACCTAACTCCTACACTAAATATTATGAGAAATATTCAATCAAGTATTCTGATGAAGTAATTAAAGAAATATTTCCCCTAAAGTTAATAAAAAATTTGTGCACAACAATAAACAATTATTGCTTATTAAATTGAAGTTTTCCTTAATTTAAAGCCACATAACAAAGGAGTCAGTTTTGGTAAGTGTTTTTTTTTTTCTGAGTGTCTTGACGGGCAAAGCAACAACGAAAATTTAGAAGAAAATGTTTTCAATTAGAAAACAGTTTTTCTAATTGGTGTCGCTCATCGGCGATGATTTGGAAAATACTCTGAGTGTATTTCTGTCATGAAAATCTACTCAGTTAAAATATATCTGCCTTGCAGGTGCCGTGCGGACTCGGCATATAACATGTAGGTCCCGTCCTGCCAATTTGTGAGAAAAATTAAAAGTTGCACGACTCAAATTAGAAGAAAAATACGGCTTGGATCTCTTGTGAGGTAAAGCGCGTCAAGTATTTATTTTTTATTTATTTAGTAGAAAAAATTGCAATTAAAATAATGTATTCATAGAAAATTGTAAAATAAATTGTTTAAGAATAAATAGAAAATTCAATCAGGATACATCTATAATGCGTTAAGGCAATTTAATTTAATTGAAGTAGTATCTAGATTTGCATTTTATCATTCAGTTAAATAAAAATAGTATAGGATATATCTAAGCACGTTTAATGGTTGATGAGATCACAACTAGATGCTTTTGCCAGATCTTTAATGTCACTGCTAACAACGCAATTGATTTACGATAGTTAGACATTAAAAGCTGCACTTCACTAGATATAAAAATGCAACTACATATTTACAAGGTATGTTATGAGCTTCTTTTGATGACTCATGCGTGCCTCCATTCAATCGTTCATTCATTTCATGTTTCTGTGCTTATTCTTACACGTCATTATAATGAAGAACTATTTCAGTGTCACAACAAATTGTTTATTACACATTTTAATGAAATCAAGTCTATAATTGCTGATGTAGCAGCTTCTGTTGCACTGAAATTAATTGTTAGCGGAAACAACTAAAAACAAATATGCAAGTAAAAAAAGAAAAACTGATTGTCTTGGCAGCTGACTTAATTGGTAAATGGGGTTTTTCTGAAATATTCTAAAGTGTTAATTCGATCGTGTCTGCTGCCCTCAAGTAGTGATTCGATGCACAATGGGGTATCTTGAAGGCGCTTATGACAATTAATTTAGAAACAGTTAGATGTAGTTATGTAAGGTTGAACTCACCAGTCCATGATGAGCTCACATAGACTGAATACGTTCATAATGTTACTAGAAGTTTGCTCGACGATCAAACTCAAACAGCTAATAAAAAACGGAAGACTTCAAGGCATGCACGGCTGCCTGGCTGTCTGACATACTGAAAATATTACTAGAGGATAAGCCCCTTTGTAGACATTATCTACCGCAAATTTCTATTGCATGAATTTTTGCGTGAAAAATGGTTAGTATTAATTTTTGGAAGTTCGGCATAGAGGCGCCAACTTTCATTTTTCCGTCGTAAAATATTATCTGTCCCTGAAACAGACATCTGCGTCGCGGTCAGTATATGGATTCCCCTTTCCAAAGAAAAATTCCGTTAGATTTTAATAGAAGGGCCACTGCATCAGGCATTTGCAAGTTTTGAGTTTTCTTGACACTTCCATATGCACCGCATTGTATCCGCTCTTAAGCTCGGAGATATTTTCAAGTCTTAGGACAGCAAGTGTGGTCCCTTTATCCATTATAATAGTGAACGAAGGTATTCCCACTAAGGTTCTAAGTACATCTGTAGGGAACGTTTTCATCGCACCCATTATGTAAATACAAACTGGGCGATGCATTTTATTTTAATTTTCTATTGCCGCTCCCTGCGTGGTATTCGGCCCCAAAACTAAGTCAACATAGATGATAATTGGCATGGAAATAGTATTAAATGGCCTGTAAACCATTTTGGGAGATACCTCCATATTTTGCCATAGAGTCGAGTACGCCAACTTGAGGGCATCTCCTAGTGACCACAATTGACTCAGTTTTCCTCACAGCTGAGCGAATTAAAACGCAGCGGCTGCGCTAGCTAGCCATGTTATGCGAATGAAAAATGATGCTCCGGCCAAGAAAGTGTTTATATCGGAACCCGCCTATGGAAGCAGAGGTAGAGGGCGGTCCCCACTCAGTTAGAAGGGCCAGGTGGAAAACGATTTAAACTCCCTTGGTGTGACCAATTGGCGCCTGTTGGCGGAGCGAAGGAGCGACTGGCGCGCCTTGTTGGACGGCCATAACCGTTTAGACGGTTAAGCGCCAATTAAGTAAATAAGTGAGGGCTGATTTTTCTTTTCTTTAGCATGAATAGCAGCCAGTGAATGATAACTGGCCTTAAATCTTTGCCAATTATAGCTTGTTCAATAGCTTTTTGTGTGGTGTTATCGAACATTTCAGGGATGTTAATAAAAGTGTAGAGGACTATTTTTTAGATTCCAAAACTTGGGGCGCAAAAAAATAATAGTGTTTTCATGTTCGAACGAAATGATAGCACAATTATGTTATAGAATGCAGAGCTCTGCTCCAAAGCCTTTTCAGCTTTTTTCGTGCGACTATAACAGCCGTCTCCGTGGATTTTCCTGAGTGATAGCAAATTTATTCCTACATAGAGGGAATTTTCTTATATAGACGTTCTAGTTGTACTGATCCAAAATTTTCTTCATACCCTTTAGGAGAAAAGAACTGAGGTTACGGCGAAGGCAGTCCCTCGGGTTTTACTGGCTTTGGTATGAATACTACGTTAACCTCTACCCACCGCTTTGGAATGTAATCGAGATGCCTTAATTAGGTTGGATAAGGCTGATGACCTGTATAAGCTTTACGCAGATATGACGATAATGCAGGAAATAAAAACCCGAAGGCTTTGCGGGCTAAGTCCTCTTATGCGAATGGGCGTATCCTCTCTGGCCAAGAAAGTATTTCACTCGACACCGTAGTTTGGGAACAACGGAAAAGAAGACTTATACCGAGTTGGAATAGGCAGGTGGAAGAAGACTTTACCTCCCTTGGTGCTCCTAATTAACGTAGTTATCGGGAAAGGGGGATAGCTAACTTGACTTGTTACGAAACCATCAAAATTGCTTAGGTTGTTAAGCGCCAATGATTAATGAAGGCTGGGCTATATGCTTTATTCCTTGCTGTAACAGATTGTGACATCTATTGGAGTGCCCATACGAATAAGTTCAATTTCGGCGTCTGATTCGTGGTGGGAGAGAGACTTTGTCGCGAAGTTCTGGCGTTCACGCCTGTGGACGAGCTTCTCGCCGCTATCCGAATAAAAGAAAATGTTTTTAATATATCACCCATCTGCGCCCATGCGCCGACAGAGGGAAAGACGATGATGTGAAGGGCACTTTTTATGAACAATTAGAACGCACATACGAGCGCTGCCCCAGTCCTGATATAAAAGTCGTGCTTGACGACTTCAACGCCATGGTCATATCCAGCACGAGGTTCATGCATAAAAAGATACATCAAGCTACATGGCTGTCTCCTGAACGAAATACTCGCAATCAGATCGATCACTTTATGATAGACGGACGGCATGCATCTAGTGTTTTAGATGTGCGCACGATCCGAGGACCTAACATCGACTCGGACCATTATCTCGTTGCAGACAAAATACGCACCCGCCTCAGCGCGGCTAAAACCAAGGAACAAAAAACACAAGGAAAGCTAGACGTCGAAAAGCTTCAATCACAACAGACTGCCAATGATTTCGGAACTCGACACCTGCTCTCTGAGAGCACAACTCAACCTGAAGGAATACAGGAGCAGTGGGAGCATACCTCCAAAGCACTTCGTACTGCCGCCGAGGAAAAAATTGGTTACCGGCGGCCACGAAAAAACAACTGGTACGATGAAGAATGCCGCATTGCAACCGAAAGAAAAGACCCTGCCTGCAGGGCTACGTTAAAAGAGAGCGCAACAAGAGGAGTGTGTGAATGATATCTTGAGTTGAAAAGGGAAACGAGACACCTTTTCAGGAAGAAAAAAGCAGAAGCAGAAAGGCGTGAGTGCGAGGGGCTTGAGCTGCTAGCCATCAGGAATAACGCCCGAAAATTTTACCAAAAAATACGGCGACATACGGAAGGTTTTAATACCGGGGCAAACTCCTGTAGGAATGAAAACGGCGACCTTGTCACTAATATCCAGAGAGTGCTTAGATTATGGAAGGAACACTTCTCTGCTCTCCTAAATGGAGGCAGCTATTCACCGCGCAGAAATGACGAACCCGATCCCGCAATCGATGATGATGGAATATATGTCCCCACGCCCGATCATGACGAAGTTAGAATAGCAATAACCAGATTGAAAAACAACAAGGCCGTGGGCGCTGATGGATTGCCTGCGGAGCTATTCAAGTACGGCGTCGAGGAGTTGGTATGGCGCATGCAGCAGCTTCTTCGCAAAATATGGGCGGACGAGTGCATGGCCGACGATTGGAGTGTTCTTTGCTCAGTCCACAAGAAGTCGGATACTGCAAAATGCACCAACTATCGTGGAATCAACCTTCTTGATATCACGTTTAAGGTCCCTTCAAGTGTTTTGTGCGAAAGATTGAAGCCCACCGTGACCCGGCTGATTGGACTTATCAGTGCGGCTTCAGACCTGGTAAATCTACCACCGACCAGATTTTCACAATGCGCCAAATCTTGGAAAAAACCCGTGAAAAGAGAATCGACACATCAGCTCTTCGTTGATTTTAAAGCCGCCTTCGACAGTACGAAAATGAGCTGCCGATATGCCGCTATGTCTGAATTTGGTTTCCCCGCAAAACTTGTACGGCTGTGCAAAATGACGTTGAGCAACACCATCAGCTCAGTCAGAATTGGGAAGGACCTCTCCGAGCCGTTCGAAACTAAACGAGGTTTCAGACAAGGTGACTCCCTATCGTGCGACTTCTTTAATTTGATGCTGGAGAAAATTATACCAGCTGCAGAACTTAACCGCACTGCAACAATATTCTATAGAACCATGCAATTACTGGCATATGCTGATGACGTTGATATCATCGGCCTAAACACCCGCGCTGTTAGTTCTGCTTACTCCAAACTGGAAAAAGAAGCGGTAACGATGGGTTTGATGGTGAATGAAGACAAAACGGAGTACCTGCTGTCATCGAGCAAAGAGTCAGCACATACGCGCCTTGGCAACCACGCTACTGTTGGCAGCCATAATCTCGAAATAGTAAAAGACTTCGATTATTTGGGAACCAGCATCAACACTAGCAACAACATCAGCCCTGAAATCCAGCGAAGAACCAGTCTTGCCAATAAATGCTACTTTGGACTAGGTAGGCAATTTAAAAGTAAAGTCCTCTCTCGGCGAACGAAAATCATACTCTACAAGTCACTTGTCGTACCCGTCCTGCTATATGGGCCAGAAGCATGGACTATGACAACAGCAGATGAAGCGGCTTTGGGAGTATTCGAGAGAAAAGTTCTTCGAAAGATTTATGGACCTCTACGCGTTGGCTATGGCGAGTACCGAATAAGATTTAATGATGAGTTGTACGAGCTATACGCAAACATCCACATAGTCCAGCGAATTAAAACGCAGCGACTGCGCTGGCTAGGCCATGTTATGCGAATAAAGGATGATGCTCCGGCGAAGAAATTGTTTCTATCGGAACACACCTATGGAAGCAGATGTAGAGCGCGGCCCCCACTCCGTTGTAAGGACCAGGTGGAAAACGATTTAAACTCACTTGGTGTGACCAATTGGCGCCGGTTGGCGGAGCGAAGGAGCAACTGGCGCATTGTTGGACGACCATAACGGTTTAGACGGTTAAGCGCCAATTAAGTAAGTAAGTAACAGATAGGGATAGAACTTATCCGGTCCTGGTGAGTTTAATGGGCTGATAAGAAGGAAAAATTGTCTTACTTTGTCATATAGTACAATTTTAACATATTCTCACGCAAGTCAAAAATATCTATCATAAAATTCACTGGAATAAATATGAATTAAAGATTTGTAGATTAAAGTGACGGCATTCAAACGCTGGGTATAAAAATTATAAGGTCGAAAAAATGTTTGCGTTTTTCAACAATAAAATAAGCGTCATTTGAAGAAAGCATTATTTTTGAAAAAATATTTTATAAAGTAATTTGTTGAATAAATTCCGATACTTTTGCACTTGCTTTATTAAGCATTGGTTGTGGAACATCATACTCCAAAACATCCCACTGTGCGACGTTGACTAGAGTAACGATTTGCTCACCCGTTTATTGTTCGTACGATATATGGGAAAATCGCACTGATTTACTGCACTGATTGCATAGATGATTGCCGCTTTGGCTAGCTAAGTTTGTGTTTACATATGTACCTATATCTGTATGTATGCAAGAGTAAATGCATGCATATTTGTTTGGCGCTATGTCTGTAAGGTGAGTGAATTCCATTAGATTGTATGATGACTGCTCCTAATAGAACGTATTGAAGAATATAGGAACAATTAATTCACATTATTTGCTATTATATAAGTATGTATGTACGCTAATATGCGATAATATGTGATGCATACATAAAGGTAACAATATTGCGAGGAAAATTGAAATTGTGCAGCAGTCCGAAAGCAATTTCACAGCTAATAATAATTTTTCACAGAAGCATGAATAATTAACCTGCACTAAAAGAGGTAAAATATTATAGATTTTTTTTATAATTGAATATTGTACATACATACACATTAGCCTGGTTTGGTCCCCATACAAAAAAAAAAGTTGCTAATGTCCGCCCCTAAATTTGAAGACTATGTTGAGAGGGTTTCGGAAAATTTTTTTTTAATTTTTTATGATCCTTCGAAATACAGCCAAAAAGGTTTTTTCGTTGTAACTTGGTTATTTGACGACCGATTTTTAAAATTGATATGTCACTATTTTGGCCTTCAGAAGCTTCACATTTCCGTTTAATATCCTTATAAGTTATGAAGTCGTTTTCACATGACTAGGTCAGCTAACAAAATTTTACACCCCTAATGTATGTTTTTTTCCTTACCAAATGAAAGTACTTGAAAATTCAAGAAAATGTTGCTCTGAAACCATATTACTAAAACAATAAACAAAAAAGTTATAGCACTTTCAATATTTATTGCAGCTGTTATTTTACCTGATTCTTATTATACTTAGACCTGAAACTCATGATATTTTTGGAGGAAAAATTGCAGGGTTTGCATTGAAAAGTTAATAAAGATATGCCAAATATCATGAATAGGGGAAGTCAAAGTAAATAAGTGAGTCAAACCTGTTGTTTTGTATTTATAATAATAACACTGTGCGACAAGCTCAACTTTTTTTTCAGGGTATTGGACGAAACCTACTTTTTCGGGGAGATTGAGGCCTAAGTAAACAAAGCACTATCTCCGTTTTTCGAACTTAGCCTCTGACTGTATTCAGAAGTCAGAGCATGACCTTTCACCTCGTATAACAGCTGTTATACTACATTTCTCAAAAAAAGAATCCAGCCCTTCTAATAAGCGAAAAGGGCGGACCACGCCCACATTTTTACTTGTTCAATTTGCTGAACGCGTTAACAAAAAAAATAAAATAAAATTTCGAAATGTAGAATTTCGAACTTCAAACTTCGTAAGCCAATACTTATTTTTTGGAGGCTAAGTTCGAAAAACGAAGATAGTACTTTGTTAACTTAAGCCTCAATCTCTACAAAAAGTGGGTTTGTCCAATACCTAGAAAAAAAGTTGGTTTTGTCGCATAGTGTTATAATTATAAATACAAAACAACAGGTTTGACTCACTTATTTACTTTGACTTCCCCTATTCATGATATTCGGCATATCTTTATTAACTTTTCAGTGCAAACCCTGCAATTTTTCCTCCAAAAATATCATGAGTTTCAGGTCTAAGTATAATAAGAATCAGATAAAATAACAGTTGCAATAAATATTGAAAGTGCTATAACTTTTTTGTTTATTGTTTTAGTAATATGGTTTCAAAGCAACATTTTCTTGAATTTTCAAGTACTTTCATTTGGTAAGGAAAAAAACATACATTAGGGGTGTAAAATTTTGTTAGCTGACTTAATCATGTGAAAACGACTTCATAGCTTAAAAGGACATTAAACAGAAATGTGAAGCTTCTGAAGGCCAAAATAATGACATATCAATTTTAAAAATCGGACGTCAAATAACCAAGTTAGAACGAAAAAACCTTTTTGGCTGTATTTCGAAGGATAAAAAAAATTTAAAAAAATTTTTCCGAAACCCTCTCAACATAATCTTCCAAAATAGGGGCGGACATTAACGACTTTTTTTTACGACCCAGTCTAATACACATTATACCTTTTTGTATATTTGAATGAGCATGCACTGTTAACGCGGCGTAGAATGTGAAAGAATTAACACAAATCATAATTTGTTATGATCTCCGAATGCTTTGAAACTTTTTAGTACAATCGCCTACCTTATAGTCAAGTATTTTGCATAGTTAGCATTTTCTTATTCAGTTTTTTTGTAAGCAAAAACGCTGAGATTACCCACGCCGAAAATTGGTCTAGTAGATTGAATTAGACCACATTTTGCATCATAAAATTGATCCACTTACTTGCCAAGTTTCACTATTTTATCAGAATATGTTTATCAATTTTGTCAGTATTTCAACTTTTTTAATTTAATCTGATTTCGACTATTTTCAATAATAATACATTTAAAGACCGCAGAAGTTCCTGTACTAAATTTGAAGAAGATATCTAAACTTTTGTTCAAGTTATCGCGTTAGAGGACGAACAAAAGGCTAAGTGTGAAAAGTGGGCATGGTTTTCAATCAATTTCGACCATTTTTTTAAAAGTGGGCGAGATCGGCAACCGATTCTGTTAATTTTTCCAAGTTACGTATATATATATTAGCGGGTACAACCTCCATGCCATATTTCAACATGATATCTGCAACGGCTTGTGATTTAGAAAAACTATTGAATTGTATTCTTTTAAATGGGGTGATTCCAGCGCCATTTTCTAAATTTCACAAAATTTCAACTTTTTGTCATAAATTCAATCCACGTGTCAAGTTTTATCTCTTTGCCGGTGTTTGGTAATGAATTACCGCATTATCCCTATTTTTTCGAAATTTCGATTTGGGGAAACTTCGAAATTTCGATTTCGAAAAACTGGCCGTGGTCTTCGATAGATTATTCGCATTCTTAATACCAATTTATAGAATGGAAATAGGAAAAGGAATTGGATTAGGATTATGAATACGATTAGGAGTAGGAGTAGGAATAAGAAAAGGAAGGGGAATAGAAATAAAAATAGGAATATTAACCGGAATAAGATTAGGAATAGGAATAGAAATAGGAAAGGAATACAAAACCTAGGAACATGATTACTAAAAGGAATAGGAATAGGAATAAGAATAGGAAGGGGAATAGAAATAAAAATAGGAACTGGAATAGGGATAGGAACAGGAATAAGAATAAGAATATAAAAAGGAATAGAAATAGGATAGCAATAGGAACAGAAATATTATAGCAAAAGGAATAAGAATTGGGATACGATAAGGAGGAATAGGAATTGATATAGGAATAGAAATAGAAAAAGGTTCTGAATAGGAATAAGGCTAAAAAAGGAGTATAAATAGAAGCATAAACAGAAATAGAAATAGGAAAAGAAATAGGAATTGGAGTAGGAATACGAATAGAAAAAGGAAATGAATAGGAATTCAAAAGAAATGGGATTACGGATAGTAATAACAACAAAATAGGAATATGAATAGGAATGGCAACTTTAACAGGATCAGGAATGGGAATGGGAATAGCACTAGATATAGGGATATGTAAAAACCAGATATAAGGTGACGAATACGCATAAGGGAGAGGAAAATTTTTTTTATACTTAATTTCCGGGAGTAGATCATCTACGAATACTTGTTTGGCACTTGTTCGAGTGCAAAGTGTGTCACCTTTCCGATGTAATACAGGATACCTTTCACGCGAATCTCGTAGCCGTAGTGGCCGCCTGAAATTGACAGCTCTCCTTGCAAAGATCGGGAAATTTGCATGCGTCATTTTAAGCCGGTTACGTTGACCTTAACTGCCCAGCTTTCGGTCCTTTAATGCAGAACAGCTTCAGTCTTAGTTTTATCTGTAATATGAAAGATTTTTTCAAAGGAAGAGTCCTATTTCAGTCAAATTTATTGAAATATGCGATGTCGCAGTAGATTTGTATTGAAGCCTAATTTGCTTCCACTTACCATTGTCACCTGCCACTGCATCCAACTGAACAATTCAAAGCTACCAACCTGCAATATGCTGTTATCTGAGAAAATACAGAAATATAGTTTTCAATTTCATAATCTTCATGTAACCACCAACATCATCCATCAAATGCTGTTTCACAAAAGAGCGCCGATAAGCCGACAGTTATATTTCTATTAGAAAGAAATCAGCGGCGCATTTAATGGTATTTCCAGCACTTCCGTTGCGATCCAAAAAGGAAAGAAACGGATTAAAAAAGTTAAGAGAAAGTAATTGAGATGCCAGACACATAAAAATAGCTAAAGAGGATGTTTCAATTAGAAATTGATTCGCATTTTGAAATGCGTGCCTTTTAAGGATTAAAAATAATCTGCTTCTGTAGTTATCTGTTAATGAAGTTAATTTCTCAAAAGAAAATCATATTACACATACATCCTGAATATAATTCATTTCACCGGATATATATAGATATGCAATGCCACACACATAGGCGCAGAGCAATTGAAAGAGGAGCGTATTTT
Organism: Eurosta solidaginis; assembly: GCF_040869045.1. NCBI lineage: Eukaryota > Metazoa > Arthropoda > Insecta > Diptera > Tephritidae > Eurosta > Eurosta solidaginis. The sequence goes on from NC_090323.1 coordinate 54,632,512, forward strand.
TTAATAATAATAATGTTTGAAAATAAAAACTGGTTCACTAAATGTTATGTTAAGTCAATGAGAATTGCCGCTGAGCCTAAAATGGTATGGTTAAATAACATAATTATAGGATGCGAACTCCTAATGCTTGGCAAACATAATACTTGTGTGCCCACACGACCCGGCGTTAGTCTTTGCTGCTACAAAATTAAGAAATCATAAGATAGTAGTTGTTGGTAGGAAGAAATTAATACAAATTTTACGCACATATGCACATACTAGGGATGATGATTCTCGTCGATGCCGGGATCCCGGTTTATTGGAGTAAAAATTGAGACACCATAACAAAATTTCGTATGTGGGCTTATTTGGACCCAAAAAAATGCCATAATTAATACCAAAGATCGATAAAGGGATGAAATTTGATTCATGGATTGACTTTATGAAAAGCTATAGAAATTTGTCATATTGAAACTTGGCATGGAGGTTTTCCTTGCTATTATTTATACACTTTGTGAAAACTAGTGCAATATGTTGACGGCCGCGCCCACTTAAAAGAACCGACATCGAATATTCAATAAACGGAAAAAATGCGATAGTTTATTACCAAAGATCGTTAAAGTGCCTGAGATTGTTAAAAACGCTTTTTCCAGCTAACTCAAAGGTCGAAAAATATCCAAATAAATTTTGTAACCAGCAACAGGACCGCACTTTCTAGAAAGTCTCGACGTTACCAACACCCGCAAAAGTAGCGCACGGGCACTACTTTTGATGCAAATTCTCCTGAAACCAATTTCTGCAATTTGAGTATGGCCAGGTGGTTTTTCGTTCAATCCAATTGGCGCGGACAATGTATCTGCGGATATCTTTTACAGAGCATTTAGCTATGTACTTCCTGAAATTTCGGCAGTAATTAGCTGCCCGTAGTTATAAGCTTAATGTGAAAGGGATCCCCAATTTCTCAGCGTGCAGGCCTAGAGCCATTCTCCTGTTATTGTGACAGCGATCACCTAAGATTTGTTCCCATGACTCTTAAGTAAGTTCTCTCTTCTACTGCTGTCGTAATTCGACCAGTTTTTCTAGGTTATCTTGCAGGTGTTTCAGGTGAAGCAATTGGAGACCACTAGCTCATTAAATCTGCCATGTATGTTTCTTTTGATTCATGTAAGTGTATGAAGCATCTCGACCAACTTCACAGCATCCAGAAAGGCACTTGCCTTTACCAATTTTTTGGCCTTCTATTTGCCCCCAATCTTCCTGTTTCCAGGTAGCCATACGCGGAACTTTGAAGTGTCCATAATGAACAGAACCCACTGGGAAATAGGGAATCCCTATAATGACCCTGACTCAGAGGTCTGGTTCACGAATGGATCGAAATTCGATGACGGAAGAACGGAAGCTGACATCTATCAGCAGAACTTCAAGAAATCGATACCAATGGGATGCTACCCCAACATATTTGAGGCAGATATCCATGCAATAGAGGCCTGTGGTAGAGAATGTCTGCGGAGAGGCTCAACATCGAAGAGCATCTACATTATGTCGGACAGCCAGGGGGTCCTGCGTGCCTTGAAATCCTGCACAGTTATATGTAAGCTAGTGGATGACTGCACTGAAATCCTTAAGGACCTGGGAGCCAAAAACAAGGTTTTGTTATTATGGGTTCCCAGATATCAGGGACGCGAAAGTACTGAACATGCAGATTATCTAGTAAACCAGGGTGCTACAGCAGCATTCTATGGTCCAGAGCCCTTTTATGGACTAATAAAAGCACACACCAGGGAAACTATGAGTAACAGGGAAACAATTCAGACTTCACTGGATTGACTGCCAAGGGCAAAGATAGACCAGACTATTTATACTTCAGACAACGAAAGTATCCATGAAACTCATTAATCGAAGCAGGAAGGATCTAAGAACTCTGACTGGGTACTATACAGTACACTGAGATTTACGACATCACCTAAGAAAGTTAAATCTATCCGATACCCAAATTGGTCGTTTCTGTGAGTTGGATGATAAAACGCCGATTCACATTCTCTACGAATTTGAAACAGTCCGCAAAAGGTGCAACTTGGTTCTTCCTTGGCAAGGACGGTGAGACAACTGCTCCCCGGGGAGTTACTCTGCTTACAAGACGGGTAGTTGCAACCAAACCAACGTTTACTTGTACCACCCTATTTTCATGCATTGATTTCGCCCATTGGCAGATAAGGCTATTCATGCCAGCTCTGTCCAGATTATAAAGGCTGCTTATATATCAAGTGCGTCATAGAAAGCTTGGCTCCATCTAGCACCGACCTAATGTGGAGTACAAGAGCCTTTCCAAAGGCTGCAGTATGATGAAGGTTAGGCTAACTGTTCTGTAGTATTAAGCGTAGTATTGGTTAAGAAAATTACTTTAAACTTTCTACAGTTTTAAGGAATATAGGCTACAGCTACGCTCGTTCAATACAACCTCTCAATACAGAGAAGGATAGGCTCATCAAGTTTCTTTGGCATCACCGGGGTGATACCGTCAGTGCCCGGTGATTTGAGGGGAAACAACTTTTTAATTTTATTTTTTTCTTGTCAATGATCGAACACAGCAAAATTTTCGAAGGTAGCAGCATACCTCGGTCTGTCGTTGGCCTACCACAGCAAGGGAAATTAGTGTTCAAGAGGATGTTCAGTGAAATTCTGTCCGCACACCATCCTCTCCTCTCACGATATGAACGTCGCGATGTTCTATTGACAGAATCTTGCTGAGCATACATGGCTCATGGCTGTTATAATTCCACTATTAGAAGAATTGCCAACGGAGTGAGCCCGAATCTGGAGTCAAACAGTCCCGTAACTTGAAGTTACATTGCAAAAAACTTCTTTTTAGGTAATTAAGGTGTGTGGTAATCTTACTTCTCGATTTTTTTAAGATCGTTATTCTACTTGCAAGTATCACTTTGACTCTTCAAAATCCATTTCGAGTTTTCAGAAACTCTTCTTTTAGATTCTGAAAACTTTATTAGGGTGTAGGTACATACACATGTATGTGATACAATTTTTGCCGGAAAGCATAAGGAAATGTATACATGCTAAATTTCGGGACAGTGTTGGGATACCGAGATTATTTTTAGATACCGAAAGTGCCCGGAGGCAAAATACTGTAAATCGTCAACCCTATTTTATACATATTAGTATGAATAAAATGAAGCAAAAAATGATGAGCACAAAATAAGGAAGAGTAATCAATTTTTAGCTGTAGTAGGTGTTACCTGTCTTTGATGCCTGACAGTCAATCAGCTGACTACCTGACCGGCTGACCGATCTTTCCGTTTTGCACTGCGTTGCGCTGCTCAAACACTCATACACATATATACATATCTGCAGTGCTTGCACTAACTGACCGACATCCGAAACGTCTTGTGTGGTATTTTACCGCTGGTCATGCCCTGCCATTTTCGCAGCTTCCACCTTTGGTTTTTTGATGGCCGCTTTGAGTGATGTTTTTATTTCTTCCAATTCTCTTTTTTGGAATTGATGTACATATTTAGCTTTGGCGTAAAATGTTGCAGGGTTGCAATTCATCTAAATTGACCAATTTTTCATTCTCGGTGTCTCTTTTTAGTTTTTTTTTGTGTTTTCGCACAGTCATTCTTTGTTTCCTTTTCTTTTTTTTGGTCTGTGTACGAACTGTGTGTTGATGCAAGACTTTAGAGCACCTGTTGTAATTTATCTGGTCTGGCGTTACCCTAACGCGGTCATTATTATCGAATTTAAGAGAATATCCTTAGCACCAGTGTGGGACTATCATTATGATGCTAAAATTTGAGCATGGCTATGATGATGAGTTTGAGGACTTTTTTCGATACAAAATTGTTTTTTGAAAAAACTTTTAAACATAGAATTTAGTGGATTTTTATTTTTCAGAAATCGCGGATCTTTCATCAGAACTGTTTCCGCTACTGGGATACCACCCTATGTACCAACATGATGGTCATTACTAAATGCTAATGCCTCTAATCACTCGGCCACAATGCTTGTTTAATCAACTTCAACTAAGGCATCCTATCCGAGTGGTTAGATACATTTTCTTTTAAAAACTATCATCATGTTGGTACATTGGATCGAGTCCCAGTACAGGAATAGGATGCTGTTGTTGTTGTAGCGATAAAGACATTTCCCGGAAGCTTTGAGGTGTGCTATCGATTTTCATGGTCCTTTCCAGATATAGATTCGGTACGTTCCGGGAACGAACACCATTAAAGTACTAGCACGGCCATCTCGGGAACGACTTAATTTGACTACATTGAACTGTCACAAGATCCGCGATGGTTAGGTTAGGTTGGCAATTGGGTTGGATAAGCTGTAAATTGCGAAGGCAACCCCTTCAATCCCACACAAAAAGGATCTTATAAAGTATCGGCGGGTGCGGAAACGTATTCTTCACGCAGCCATTGTGCTGAAAAGCTTCTACTCTTTCAATATATAAATATTCATATCAACGAGGAAAGGATAGTAAGAAAAGAAACGAAGAACTGCAGTAAAAAGCTGTAAAAGGAGGTCGACTGCTGACACAAAGACTGCGCTGGACTTTCGGTACGTCGACAACTCTCAGCGAAATAAGTAGGAAAGGAATAATGACTGAAGATCACCCATTATTAATGCCTTAAAACTTATCAGCAAAATTGAACTTAATTCGATGACGTCATAAAACATGTGGTTCCTCCAATTTGTAGTAGGCGAGCTTTGCTTTTTGTTTCCAATTACTTAGATGTGTGTTTCATATCAATTTTTTTGAGAAATTTCTGCTTACAGGCATTTGTGAATTGGTTCGCCACTGCACGAATAGGTAGCATTTAGTATGAGCTTCAATATGATAAGGACACTCCCCGAAGGACACAACCCTTTAATCTATAAGGTATTTTAGTTGCCTCTTACGACAGGCATACCTACCGCGGGTCTATTCTAACCCCTTAAACCACTATGTAGGACACCAATGGCTCACTTGCGTTAACGGTTTTCACTTTATCTATTCACACACATATGAATGTCACTAATAATACAAGTATACACGGTTTTGGATCTAGGCAACTAAAAGTGGTTTTTAAGACAATTTATGATTCTGAATACGATTCTTCATTCCGTTTTTTTTAAGATTGATTCTAGTTTTTAATACAGTCAATAAATTCATTTTTAAAGATCTTTGTCAAATAATATTCATTTTATTAAAAGTAACAAATGGGGATTGTTGGAACTGCCTTTTGTGTTGTTTAGTATCTGTTTCGCGTATTAGATTCCAACAGTAGTCGCTCATCATGCCGTTATCATAAAAACCTTGGTCTTTCAATGTTGGCTAGATCTTGGTGTAGCCGCTCTCCTTGTTCGTCGCTCGTATCAGAAAATGCATCTTTAGAGACATTCCAGCTCCAATCTTTGGATCATTTTACAACATATCGCCAATTATTACCTTAAAATTAGGGGATTTCTGATTACCAAGAAAGTGGTGAACGATATTATGAAAAGATGCCCATGCGCTGCTTCATCGGGCGTTAAACATTTTGTAAATTTTTTATCAGCCATTAATTTTCTAATGTCAGGTCCGACAAATATTCCTTCTTTGATTATTGTATATGACAATTTAGGAAACAACTTGACTAAGTACTGAAAAGCCGATCCTTCACGGTTAAATGCTTTGACGAAGTTCTTTATAAGGCCTAGTTTAATGTCAAGAGGTGACAAGGAAATATCTCGTGGATTTACAAGTGGTTCCGCGGAGACGTTTTGCTGTCCAGGCTCATATTGAGTACAACTTTCCCATTCTTTTCTCACATAATGATGTTCAGTTGCGCGGATATCCCACAAGCATAAAAAACAACAAAATTGGGTGAATCCAGATTGCATCCCAGTTAAGATACCAATTACCCGCTGAAATAATATAAAAAATAAGTGTTTTCGATTTCATTTGAATTAATGTTTAAACCTTTAGATCACCACATATTTTCCATTTATGATCATTGTATTTGATGAAGCACAGGATATTCCGCATTGTTTCGTAGCATTCCATCGTTTGTACTGCATGAGCAATCGGAATAGATGGTTTGTTATTTACATTGTGGAGAAGAGCAGCTTTTAGGCTGTATTTGGAACCATCAATAAATAAACGCCATTCGTTTCGATTGTACGGTGTATTCATTTCATTAAATAAACCATCGGTCGAAGTGCCTGGATTCTGTTTCTGTATACAGTAGCTTGTGTTCGAGAGTCTAGATATTTCAATTGCTGCAACCGTGATGCTAGAAACTCTGCTTTTTGTTTGGACAAATTCAAATCACGAATCAAATCGCTTAGCTCATCTGTATCGCTTCCACGACAAAGTCCCTTTCACTGCTCGGATGTGATGGAGTTAAAGTTTCCAGGACGTTTCCACTTATACTTGGACAAACTGGCAATGAATCATTAGCAGTACGTTTAATTGGCTTGGATAATGATGATACATCAGCATATTTATATATTTTTTTTATTTTTTTGCATTTGTACCCGTAACTTTCACCAACCAAAAGTAGCAATCATCTACATGGTTTTTAGGTTCTCTCCAGAGCGCTGGCATTGAAAAGGAAAAGTACTCACGTTCTCCCAATGACCACTTATACAGCTTTGTTTTGCATGCGTTGCAAATAAATTTCGGTATCCATGACTTATGAGTGTCTGCTACTCTGAAACCAAAATAGTACAGATACGTATCTTTGAGCACATTTGTTATTATTTTGCACTTTTTTTAATCATATAACAACAACAAACGTAACAAAAACACTTTGAGTAAACTTTGCAATACTGTCTCTGCATTTTTATTTGCTCTAGTCGCTTATATTATTTTACAGTTACAAATTACTTATCAAGCAGTGCCACATTTTAAAAGCTGCTATAACAGCACAATGGTGCTATCATGAGAGAACTCAGAAGCTAGAATCAATCTTAAAAAATTGAATGCAGATTCGAATTCAGCATATCAAATATAGTTAAGAATCGTTCTTATTTGATCAGATCCAAAGGTTTACCTAAATTTGTAAACTTGTGTAATGTAAGAATATTTAAACTTCTATATAAAGCAACTTCAAAACACTAGGCTAACAGGTTATGAAAAGAAGACCATAATATTCTTTCGATGTGAAATTGTATCGATTACTAAGGCCACTTGAGCTAGAGAATTTAATTTTAAAGTAAATTTAAAAGAGAAAAAGCTAAGTGCTGATTGCAAGATAACTAAACTAAACGCAACTTCTCGCTGTGCTAGAAACTTTAAAGCTTGGCTAAGAGTCCGACGACAATGCCTTAGGTTTTTACATATCGAGATATCTACTAAATTTCGAGCTTACATTATTTCCTAATTAACATTAAATTTTCATTGGATGAAACATGTATAAACTTTTAGCTTGGAATATAGTACAAAATACGATGACAGTATAACCTTAGAAGAAGAAGGTTTACTTTATGGCACTCAGCTCTGTTGAGACTGATGTTTTTGAGGCCATAAATATTCTAAGACACCTAAAATGCAAATGTAAAAGCAACGACTAAACGTTACCAGAGGAGTTTAGGTGTCGCATAAGATGTGACCAACTGCAAATTCTTGACAGATAACACCCCGATCTTATACTCTCGTAAAACATATGCACACATGTTAATAAAGAAATTGCAATGGTTTCAATCCCTAATTTTTTTATGACAAGTAGATAATTTAGCGATAACATATATGTAGATACATTTTAAATGAAAAATAGAAAATTTCTCATTAAAAATTCGATGGCACGCAGATAACAAACCGTATTACCGATAAAATCCCGATAAATCTTCTACAAAGAATTGAAACATTTTCCATAGTTATTCGAAAACTTTTCTGTAACAATCTTTGTTACCGACAACTTTTTAATAAATAATCGTTAGTTCTTCGATAGGTATTCAATAAATTTTCTATAATAAATCGATTATTTTTCAATGGAGTTCGAAAACTTTTTGATGCAAATCGATGCACTTTAGATAATAAGTCGAAAGCTTTACGATAACAAAGTTTGTTACCGAGAGATAATTTTTTACACTTCGGTAACAAATCAATAACTCATCCATATCCCGGTTATAATCGGCAAATAATATAAAATTGATAAAACGCCGTGCAGGTTCGGTTCCGGTTCCGATTTCAGTTTTGATTCCGGGTCTGATTTTGATTTCGGCTCCGGGTGCAGTTCCAATCTGGTTTTGTGTTCGCTTTCGGTACTGTGTTAGGTTTCAGAACGATTATATGTTGTTTCAGTTCCGGGTTTTTTTTTGAGTCCGGCTCCGGTTTCAATTCCGAATTCGTTGAGTACGGGTTCGAATTTGCGTTTTTTTACGGATTCGGTTTCGTTCCTGGCTCGGTTCCGGATTCGTTTTCAGTTTGGGATTCGGTTCTTTGTCTAGTTCTGGTCCAGTTTCGATTTTGGCACCGGGTCTGGGTCCGGTTTCGTTTCCTGTGCGGTTTCGGTTTGAGTTCCGTTCTCGTTCAGGGCTAAATTCTAGTACGGCTTGGGTTTAATTTCAGGGTTAGTTTCAGCCAGGTACCGGCTTCGATTCGTGATCGAACTCGAGTTCGAATTCGGGTTATATTCTGGTTCCGGTTAGAGTTCACGTTTGGTGTGGATTCGATTCCGGATCCGGGCTCGATTCCGGTTTCAGTATCGGTTCCGCGCTGGGCTCCGTTCAGGTTTAGGTTCCGTGTTCGGTGCCGGATTCGGTTTTGGTTTTGGGTTGGGTTCCGGTTTCGATTCCGATGTTTTGTTCCTGTTTAGGTTTCGGTTCAAGTTCTGACCTGGTTCCTAGTTGGGTTCCATTATGTTTACCTTTCCGGGTTTGGTGCGGGACTCAGTTTGGTTTTTGGTTTGGTGCCGGTTTCAGCACCAGGTGTGGCTTCGTACCGGTTTCGGTTTCGGATCAAGTACTGGTCCGGTTCCGAGTGCGGTTCAGGTTTCTATTCAGATTCCGGGCTCTGTTTCTGTTCTGTGTTCGGTTAAGGCTTCAGTTTCGTAATCGGTTCAAGTACTGGTCCGGTTCCGAGTTCGGTTCAGGTTTCTGTTCAGATTCCGGGCTCTGATTCGGTTCCGGGTTCCGTTAAGGCTTCAGTTCCATATTCGCTTCAAGTTCCGATTTTGGTTCCGGGCTCTGTTCCGTTTGCGTGTGCGGCTCCGAGTTCGGGTTCGATTCCTTTTGTTTCCTGTAATTAATTTTCCTCATCTTTCCTTGCCTTGATTAGCTGTCTGATTTCGCTCATATCAAATCTACCACTGTTACACAGTGACTACACTTACGCTTATGCTAACGCTTGCTTTACGTAGGCCCCCGTTCCACGAGCAAGATCTTAGCACAGCTGTGGCAAACTATTTTGTGTTAAAAAAGTTAAGTAAAAACCGCCTTATGTGAGTATGTAGATACATACATATATCAACTGCTCTATATCATTTTCTTTTAACAAATTTGTGGCGATGCTTGTTCTTGTTTTTGTTGTTGAAATGTAGATTTACGGTGATAAATCAGTGACAGCAGCGCGCATTTTACGTAAATTGAGTTGCTCGCTTTTCTAATTTAATTTAAATTTGTTTTTGTTGCATTCTACATGCTGTCGTTTGTTTTATCTTTTGCTTGTTGAAAATGTATGTGCGGTGTAAAGCATGTGCTCCTTGTGGCAGCTAAGGTGACTATGCCGACAGATATGTATTTGTACGTATCAGGTTTATCGATTTACAAGCAAATGATTTGCACTCAACACATTTCGTGGCGTTGATTGCTGATTTATTTTGGTTTTGTAAAGCTAACTGGTTTTTGAGAACTCCAACATTTAATAATTTTTGTGTTATTTAGGCTTCACATATAATAACTTTATAACTAATTTTAGAAACTTGCACTTTGCACTTATTTCCTCATAATGATCATTATCTAGACAACTGTTTTGATTTTTAATTTATCACTTGCGCGGTTACGCTTCTACTTGATATTTGTCATATCATTTAATATTTTGATTTATTTTACGATTTTATTCAAATTATGTCTACGATTGTCAAAAAAATAATATTGTCATTTGCTTAAGTATCTATTCAGCAATGATTTACAAGCGTTGTTCATGTCAACTGCACAATTTTTATTAGCTTTTATTGTGCAATTATATGGCAATTGGATTTATTGTTGAGCTCGCAGTTCCGGATAATTAACATACAGTAAGTATTTATAATTAGGGTACCTATTAACAATGTAAAACAATTGAACTATAAGAAGTACTTAAATTATTAAAGTACCTTGCGGATCTAATGGAGTAATAAATTCAAATTTACTTTACTTAGCATTTTAATTGCATCTTAAATAAGTAGGAAAGTCTAAGCTCGGACGAAACAGAACATTATATACCCAGATGTGTGTCCCCATATACATATATTGTGGCGAATATAAGCAGTTACGATGCATCACTATGACGATAGTAAAAAAATGCTCGGCAACAACAGTAGCAAGTCAAGCAAATGAAACAGAAAAAAACGAGACATACATATAGACAACAATAAAGAGCGCATATTACTCAGACATATACACACATACACATAGAAGACAAGAGTGAATATGAGATGCGGGAATGTACGTAGCGTATGACCTCAGATACATATATGTTCATGTCTAAAAACCAAATCTAACATGAAATACAGAAACGAGAAATAAATAAGCAACTATTCGTGAAGGCCATTCGTAAAAAAACTATACCCTGACAAAAATTGACGAGCGAGGCAACTGAGAGCATATAAGCAGCGCATGATAAGGAATTATCAATCAGTTTAATTTTAAATCGATGTAAGTGAAGTATGCGAGAAATTTAATTGTGAAGTACTACTACAATAAATGTATTGTAAATAAAAAAACATTTTGCTATACTAAATATGTGCATTAATTGTTCGAGAGTTCAGCGATTCGAATGATAACAGATGAACAGAATTACCGATAATTCCTTAAGATTCTTTGAAATATGTTCGGGATAAATGTAAGTAAAAATATCACGAAATTTGAGTGATATGAGAACTGGAATATACCACTCATACATATTCAAATATCGTATAGCTATAGAGCAGCTCTTTTAAATTGGTCGCTTTTTCTTCGACTTTGTTATTAAAAGCTTTATGAGCAACTTAACAAAAAGAAGCCAACCAAGACCATCGTTAATGAATTTTCCCTGAGATTACCCAAAAAAGGGGCGAGTTCGCACCTTCTTTTTCAACATTTTTTAATTGTCGTATTTATTATCAATAATTGACGCCCAACCGCCTAAGCAATTTTTGCTTTGCGGAACAATTCCCTATTTCGCGATAGCTGCCGCCAATTTGCAGCTACAGTGGAGGTCAAGTCCACATCCACCTGACCCTCCCAACGCAGTATAGGTCCCCCCTTTCCAAAGTGAAGTTTCGAATGAAATACTTTCTTGGCCGTAGGGGTTTCATCCATTCGAATAACATGGCCTTGCCAGCGAAGTCTTGGGGCTTTTACTCCCTGCACTATTTTCATATCTGCGTTAAACTCATATATCACACAATTATACCTTCTTAGATACTCACCGTCAACATCACGGACAGAACCATTAATCTTCGGGAAAGCTTTTCCCTCGAACACTCCAATAGCCATCTCATTTAATCTCGACACTGTCAATGCTTTAGAGCTATACCTCACGACAGGAGAGCGACTTGCAAAGCGTCATTTTTGTTCGTCGACAGAGAAGTATATTCTTTAATGGCCTACTCAGTCCAAAGAAGCACTTGCACTTGGCAAGATTATTTCTCCATTGGTTTTAAAGCTGAGATTTCTTTCACTTTAAGTGCGTTCTTGGATGAGAGCAAGTACTTCCTCATCTGACACTGTATTTCGTATTGTCCTCTTTTACAAAAACACGCATTCTTTTCTCATCTTTATCTAATCGAGTGAAGTGAGAATGCACGACGCGATTTCTAAGACCAATAATTTTAATATGATCAGTATACCATAGTAATTGTAGGCTCCTATGATAGATTACGGTTTAGTTTTTAGTACTTAAATTATGTTCTCCAGCACTAGGTTGAAGAAATTGCACGAAAGAGGATGGCGGTGCCTGACTCCTGAAGCTTGGCAGGACATAATATGGGATACTTTTCGAACAAGTGATATAAACTTAATTACAAGATTAGGAAGCCGAAGAACCAGTTCACGATTTCACTGCAAAACTTCGATAATAGACACATTTTATTCGAGTTTTTCAACTTTCTCAACTTTGATTCCATATTCATTCAATACATAAAATTCTCCCACACTTTAGATTAATGTATTTTTCAATGAAGCTCTATTTACGCCGTCTGTAAAGATATTTAATCAGAGGCGTAGGTATAACTTCTTCAAGGGGAGGCAACGCCGGCTAACGTATTTTCTGCGTCCGCTTATGGCGGAGGAACAATTTTGGCTAATGCTTTCATATGAGCTGCTCAAATTCAAAATATAAACTCACCAGCAAAACAAACAAAAGTTATCGGAAAGTTTTGAGTCTCTCCGTATGAATTTAAATAACTATCTGCCCTGTTTGAATTGAAAAAAACAGAAAGTTGATGACTTGAGACACATAGACTAATGTGTCCACAGTGTTACCAGAATTTTTTGACGACCAAACCACAAAACACAATAAGGTACCAGACTTATAAAATAACTTCGGCCTCCTAAAAAATACAGAAGGTTTTCTAGGAGCTAGCTTAATTGCTGCCTTGAGGTGTGGCATCTCTGCCGGCCATAGTAGCTGGGGCCTTGGTTCCGCGACACGAACATAGAACGAGTTCAGCCATTGCTTCTGACGAGGCCGAACTTATAAGCACGCGACACCAAATGGCATTGCCCAGTGTATATACCCATCGTGGACCTTAAGTCTTCTCTTTTTGAACATATGAGCAGCTTTGTGAGTCTAACGTCGTAAGATTTGCTCATGAAATTTTGCAGCATCATCCTTTTGCTCACGCTTTTCCTTCTTGATGGACCATATGCAACACCGGTCTCCTTTTTAATTTTCCCAAACGTACTGTAACGCTTTCGTCGATTGATATAGTGCTATAGCCTCCACTGCCAACTCATCGGCCTTTCCGTTACCTTCTATCCCCTTATGACCACGAGCCCAGTAAAGATATATGGTGCGGCGGGAGCGAAGTCACCGCAATACTTCTTTGAATTTCAGGAGATATATTGATAAAGTACTGTGTGAGCTTATTGCTTTGATCGCCGCTTGACTGCCAAAATATTGACCCGCCTGAAGTAGCTCAGGCATGCTTCTCCAAGAATTTTGGATGTTTCCTTCACGGTTAAAATTTTCGCCTGAAGAACAATGCAGTGATCTGGTAGCATTTAGTATCTACTTTTTTTCTTGATGGACACTGTAAACAGAAAACCTGACCCTCTCCGTCAGTTTAGAACCATCGGTATACATGTGTGTAGTATGGTAAGCTCTTCCGCATACTTGCGATAAACCTCGGGCTCTATTGTGATCTTTTTCCGTCATGGGGCCATGTAGCCTTTTCACCCTATATTGAATGACGCTATATGTGTGGAGGCCACTGAAGTGTCCTGAGGCGTTAACTATAATTTTTAGATATTTTGTGCAGTACTTTTATTGTAGGCCTACCCATTCAAGTTTTTGATTAGTCCAATAGGGGACCTCATACTTTCTGAATTAAAAGAATTTATCGTTTTTTTCTCACTGGCGGTTAACCCTACTTCAAACGACCAGGAATTTATATCCCGAAGTTTCTAATTATTAGTGAACATCTGCCGCAAACAAAGACTGACTTAAAAAGTCATCTGCCTACGCCGTGAGTTTCACTGATCCTCTGTCGAACCATCTAATCAATTGATTTATGACCAGCGGCCACAGCATTCGTGTGACATTCTTCTGTTTATAGATTTTGGATCATCGCAAAGACCCCATTGCGAAGTGCTGATTCTGCAGCTTAACATGGAGCCGATCAGATTTTCTAAGGCCGGATGTACTTCAATGCAGTTGAGAACTCCCATTACGCTCGTTTTGAGAGGGCTTTCTTTTATACATGACCACCCTATATACTGCAGTATCGACTGATTTGCCTTAGGGTTTTGAGCAGAAAATATGTCAAACTAATAGGCACCTAGTTTTTGGGGCGCAGAAAAAAAGTTTGCGGGTTCAAATCCCACTCCAGGGAGAAAAGGCTTTGAAGAGATTTACAAGGTATAATCGAAACTGCTGTCGCCATGTCCATCCTGATGTCACGTTGTTTAAATTTTTCCCAAACTATTACATGAATTTAAAAAAAATTTTACTTTTTTTAAAAGCGGGAACTCTCATTTATTTCACCCCCTCCCTCATATAGGATAGACCACTGTATTTAACTTGTTCATTCTAGATGCTGACGAAAGCTGCACAAAAAAAAATTCCAGTAGCATTTCGGTGCTCACGAAATTGTCGGCAAAAAGTTGTTCACTAACATAACTGGAAGCTCCAGGACAAACTTACAATCTTACAAATGGGTTATTTGTGGTTCCATTACTTTGTTGTTGGAAATATACATGTACCAATGTTAATCTTTTCTTTTCGATTTTTTTTTTTTAATTTTTTCGCGTAAGTACTTAAAGCAAAGGAAATTTTAAAGTTCGGTAGCAAATTGTTGAATTCATCGAACAATAAAATGTTTTGGTGAACATTACGCAAAAGTGCTACCACGCTTTGCTGGTGAGACACCAAAAACTACTTGGATCATGAAAAAAAACTAAATGTTTAATGTTAAAAAGGGGAAACGAAACGAAAACTTAAGCAACAATTTCGTGATGTTATTGTTCTTTTATTTGGCCGCAGTTTTTAAAATTCTATTAATGGTTTTATGCAATTTTGTGTATTTTTTTGCGTCTGCGTAGCGCGGGTGTTTTGCTGCATCTCAGTACAATCAAGACTAGAGAGATGTAAGTAGCACTGGCAGTCAGCAACTTTGTCATTGATTTGTTCGCAATGGCAATTCAATTGCTCCGCACGCTGCATAAAATCACTACAAGTGCTGCAAAAAAAAAATAAAAATACAATTTTAGTATAAAAAACTTCTCAAAATTAAATATAAATTCATTGTGTGAGCGTGCAGCAATTTCGACTGTCTGCGTTAGCAAATGAGTTGGTCAAAGGATGCCACCTACCTTTAGTTTTAGGCTAGCTTTGCTTTTTGCTATTAATGGTAGTGGCCGAATGCTTGCGACTGCCGTAGTTATTGTTTAATCGTATTTTTTTTGCGATCATTGCTTAGGCCGGGTTTTTCGGTATAAACTCAACTTAATTTGTCAGATTAACTACGCTTATTCTGCATTTTTTCAGTATATCTAAGCTGAGTTTAAGCGGTAGATCTGGCAAGGTTAAACTGTACATACGCTAACCGTTACGTGCGATCATTCACAATGGCGTCCAATTTATAAAACAAGCATTAAGGCTTGAGCACCAATCGAGCTATTGTTGATAGCTGGCATAATTTTGAAGTTACAAGCGTTGTTTCGAAACAGTGCCCTCAATTTGAGAATCACAACGTTTTCAACGAAAAAAATGATTTTTTATAAAGGAGAAAAATTGTGTTACCTAGGTAAGCTTAAACTGGTCGGTCAATAAAACCCCCCACATAGACTGAATGCGTCCACAATATTACCAGAATTTGTTTGACCACCAAACGAAAGAGTCCCAATCAGGTGGCAGCACTTATGTTAAAGAATAACTCCGTCCTCTTTGCAAATACTAGAAGTTTTCTAGGACTTTGCTTAATTGCTGCCTCGAGATATGGCAATTTTGCCGCCCCTAATAGCTGGAGCCTTGATCTGGCGAGCGCAGGACATGAACACAGAATGTGCTCAACCGCTTCTTCCTGCAGCTCGCACATTCTACACTTGCTTTTACTGATTCAGCCTAACTTCAAAGCGCATGTGACGCCAGAAGGCAGTGTCCAGTAAGTATGCCCATCGTGAGCCTCCCTGTGTCCTTTTGATTCCAAACGGATTTGGACGTTTATCGGCAATTCAGCGAGTGCATCACCGCCCATCGGCCTTTTCGTTACCTTGTACCACTTTTCGACCGTGAACCCAGTAGAGATGTATGAGCTAGCCTAAACGAAGTTTTTCCAATGTTTTTTTGCATTCCAGCACAATTCTTGATGAAGTAATGTATGAGATAATTGACGTACTAGCCTCACGACTATCAATATATACATATATTGATGCGACTGCAGCTCAAGCACGCTGACTCCCGAATTTCAGCAGCTTCCTTTAAGGGGAAAAACGCTGCAGTAATATGGCCGCCTGTGGGATCTACTTATTTCTGGATCGGCACAGTAAACAGTAGACCCAATTTTATTACCTAAGTAAAAAAAAAAAGATAATTCTCAACTTGTGCTCGAGTGTGCTTCTCTTATTGGACTCAAATCTAAGATTCCAGTTTTACAGTATTTTCAAGAAAACAAAATAAAAATTCTACTAACCGAACCCGTTCGCATCTTGCCCAACAAATATAAAAGTCTAATATCAAATATTAGCAGAAATCAGCAGTTCTATCAATCAATCATCTATCAATAAAAATTTACATGCGCTTGCGCTGCCCTCTGGCGAATGTTAGCAACTGCCGGTAATGCAGTGTTTGTTCTAATCAAATATTAAAAATAGTGCCGTAGAACAAATAGATTTCTTTGTGTGCTCACAACCATCTATTTTTAAACGGTTTTATTTAGGATGACTTGACAGGCTGCACGGCTGCACGGCCGGCCGTTGTGAACGAATTTTGTAATTAAAATTTAAGTAACTTCCCGATAAGCTACAAGCTTGAAACTTGGAATATAGTTCAGAACGTGATGACAATGCACTAATACGAAAAAAATCGTCGCCAGGTGGCGCAAAGATCGAGATATTCACAAAAATCGTATTTGTGATCCGATCTGGCTCATATTTGTAAGTTGTAGTTGTAATACATACAAGAATAGAAAGCGACCTATGAAAAAAAATCGCCGCTAGGTGGCGCAAGGATTGAGATATCACAAAAATCGTATTTGTAGCCCACTTTGACTCATATTTGGAACACATAATACATACAAGAATAGAAAGCGACCTATGACAAAAAAAAAATCGCGCTAGGTGGTGCAAGGATCGAGATATTCACAAAAATCGTATTAGTGGTCCGATTTGGCTCATATTTGGAACACATAATACATACAAGAATAGAAAGCGACCTATGAAAAAACCGCCGCTAGGTGGCGTAAAGATCGAGATATTAAAAAAATCGTATTTGTGGTCCGATTTGGTCCATATTTGAAACACATAATACATACATGAATAGAAAGCGACCTATGATGTCCGATTTGGCTCATATTTGGAACAAATATTACATACAGTCCGGTAGAAGTGACATCAAAATATTTTGGAGTTGGAGAAGGGACAAGCATAGGCGGTGCAACGTCGAGTAAAGTCTTTGGAAGGATTATTTATTGAGGACTTAGATTGTAACAAATTGTCAGGAAAGAGTCCTTGTAATAATGAGTCACTAAATGAACTAAATAGGATGAGAAATAATAGGCAATTAAATAAAGACTAAAAATTTGAAAATAAAATAATTAAAAAAAATTTTAAGTTAGACGGTTTTATTGAAAACAATACTTACATGAAGTAATAATAATACTAAAAGCAAGAAAATAATTAAGTAGGTCCTAGGTATTAGTCATCACACTCCTCATCAATCTAACCCGTTGATCAGACAATTAAATAAAAGCATTGGGCGCGTAAAATTTCTAAAAATGTGAGGCGGAGCATAACTTGATTAAGGTTCAGTTGGTCTTATTATTAATAGGTCTGGAAGCACTGCGACCTTTGTGCAGATCTATTGTGCAACCAGTTGGTCTTACCAATAGAAATTGGACGCGTCCAACGCTTTTATTTAATTGTATGATCAACGCCCTAGATTGATGAGGAGTGTGATGACTAATACTTAGGACCCTACCTCATTATTTTGTTGCTTTTAGTATTATTATTATTTCATGTAATTATTTTTTAACAAAGTATTTTAATAAAATATAGCTAAACAAAAGCACTACGACCAATAATGCCCAAAGCTCGCTAATAGCATGAATCTCCATCTTTACAACCAAGACTTTATTTATAGATTTGGATTCCAAATAAGAGCGAAAAAGGGACCTGCACATAAAAACAGCAATTAGAAACAATATATAAGATTGTTGATTTTTACTTCAAGTTTCAGTACTGCTATCCGGTGTATATTTTTTCAACTCCACCTCAACTAGATACCCAGTGTAGGACATCAACTGGAGAACAGTGCTGTGAGAACTGTACATTACTCAACATCTGTCAAATATTTGAGAATAGTTTGAGAATGACGTTGGAGATCACCTCGAGAACTGTAAATTTTATAAAATTTCTCAAATCTTGGATAGTGATTGCAGAATTATGTTGAATATCAATTTGAGAACATATCAGGTTTAAGAATAATAAAAAAATATTGCTAGATATCAACTCCAAAACTAAATATATATTTCTCTAAAATTTGAGAAATATTTTTTCTATGTATGTTGGGCAAACAAAATGCAGCTGTTGCCGTATCTACAAATTATCTAGATAATAATAAAAAGTTGTCGTGCAAAATGTTTATCTCAAAGGCGACCTTAAACGGTGATTGAAAAACTGCTCTGTATTTTAACTGGAGCTTAAATTGGACTTGCAAACCTAAGCAAATTTAGTTTAACCTTAACTTAACGAACTACTGAAAAACCGGGCCTAAGCGTTGGCTTTCATTCAATATCGTTTTGTGCTATTTTCTTAAGCAGTTTCTGCAGTTGTTTCACAAATTTTATGCGTTACATTAACATAAAACAAATTATTCCAACGTGACTTCACCATAAACGCTATGCATCTTTACTGAGTGCTCTTCCTTTTTCTACAGTTTTTTTTCGCAAGTGCTTTATAGAAAGTGTTCTCATTTAATTGTGTAGTTATGTATGTACCTATATATAAGTAATGACAATTTGGCTATTTGACTACATTAGCAAATTATTTCGTCAAAGATATTTCAAAACCGAAGTATATATATTTTTGTAATATTCTTTACTATAGATTAGGTTTGGTTTAGTTTAACCTTCACCGCAGCAGCAAGCTTTAAGTACATAACGCAGCAGTATTTACATATGTAAATCCTCTAAGTTTTAGCAGCTTGCGTACGTTTTACACTTGGAAAGTTAAGAATTTATTTCAAAATTTCACATTTACTAATAAAGTAGGCATTGAAATATTTTTTTTTTTTTCAGAAATTATAAAGTTGAATTTTTTCCTGGAATCGGTGAACCAAATCCTGTGCCAGTCGCTGATGCGATTTTGTTACAGTGAAAATTAAATCATATAAATATTGGAATATGCAGTTTTTGAGTTTTTGTCTTTCTGGATTTTTAAGCGTAACACGTCGTATATTAAAACAACAACAAGATTAGTGGCTATTAAAATAATATGGAAAATAAAGTGAAAGATTTTAAAATTTTGAGCTCCGCTGCAGTGGATCGGTAAGTACTTTCCCCAAGATTTTTTACATAAATATGTTAATTATTTGTGTAACTTACTTCTAGCCTGTCACATGATATGAAAGAAAAATAGTGCGAAAGAAGATAACCTTACTTCAAAACCTACATAAAAACCCCATATTTACTGAGATATGTAGACAAAACGAAAAAATACCCATAAAAAGCAAGAAAAATTTAAAAAATTTAAAAAAATACTTTTTGTGTTAATTTTGGATAAAAGACGAAAAGTTGGCCACTGAGTCCAAACGACTTTAGAACTCGAACTAAAATGTTGAATTTACAGCATTTTGAAAATTCAAACATTTACATATGTATATACTGCTGCGGCGAAGGTTAAGGGAGCGTGTCACTAGACATTAATGTCCATTGTGAGTGCTCTTATTGAGTGTAAGGTGGCGGGGCAGATTCATCTAACCAGATTACTTCCAAGTGGTCCTCAATGAACCATTTGCTTTCTCTGATTGGCCTAAGTAGGAGCAAAAGATCAACTATCCCCAACCTCTATAAGATTGCCGAAAACGGGTGCACCTGGAAATCTGAGACAGCTTTTTTTGCAGTTCTGGACATCAACTCCTCTTGTTTCTCAGGCACCACCGTCGTAGTATTAATTCAACAGTGTAATGACTTGTGAAGGCATCAGAAATTATGCTCCAAATACACCTGAAGGCAGCTAGTTGCGTCCCTATCCAAATATTGCAATACAGACCTTGAGCCCTCACAGTCATCCCGATAGGTCCACAGCAAGGCCTTTGCCATTACCTTATATTTCGCTATTTTTCTTAAGAAATAACAAAGCAGTGGTCGAGCGAAGTTGCCCACACAGCTTATGTCTATTTCGAAACCTTTCCTGGCCATCTCATATGCAAATTCATTTCCCTCAATATCATTGTAGCCTGATGCCTAAAAAGGGAGTCATTTAAATGCCCTATGGATGCCATAGAGTACCTAAAACTTCGCACGATATTCGACTTTATCTTTTTGGAATTTGGTGCCTTTAAGGCGGCTTGCTGTCAAAAAAATCGTTATATTGATGTCTGGGACCGTACTGCTCTGGACCATTCAGGCTGCTCTCTCTCTCTATGGAATAGACCTCTGCCAAGGAGACACTGCATTAGTCAGGAAGTGGGTTAGATAGATTGACCTGCAAATGCTTTGAGTACATTCCAGGAAGTGGCTCCCTTTTCCTTTTTTGTGCCGCTTGTGTAGATTTTTATGCCCTACTTTTGTCGAGGCCTTTCCCCCATTTCTCTTTTGAAGGGTATCTTATGTTTTGCATCTGGAAGTCGATAGCCGATGTGATGTGTTCGATGTCAGAAAATAGGTCAGATGTTCTTCCATTTAGTTGTCTCCTTGTCATGTCATCTAATATCGTCGCTTGCTCATATTCGGCAGATCTCCACAAGTTGGATTCTTCTAGTAGTAGAGCACTTTCCGCAGCCAATCCTTGCAGGAGCACTTGAAAAGGCATCACGTGAAAAATTACTTTAAACTCTTTCTAACTGCGCTAATGACTATGGCTGGCATGCCTAGGTATGCTAGCCTTTACAACTTCTCAACACAATGTTAATAGTTTTCTTGTCTAGCGTTTTCCATTAGACATAAGAGTTTCATACATTAGTTTCGGTCCGATGACTGTGCTGTACACGCCATGGATGATATGTGGTGATAGTCTCCAGCTCCTAGTTGAACCCTTTTACAGGTGTATTATACTGCGAGAGCTTTCTGCGATCCAACTCGAGGTTACTTTTCCAGCTTAATTTAGAGTCGAGTATTATGCCAAGATATTTGGTTTCAGTCGAGAGATATATCGTTGTTCCATTTAACCTCCTTGGAGAGAAAATGTCCCAAATATTAAAATCAAGTTGAAAGCAAATCGCGGCATAAACAGTTTTTTTTAGAAAATATCCGTTCGTAGTTCTCTTTCAAGAAAAAAGTTCTAGAGATCAAGGTACCTACATCATAATCAAATTCAAACGAAAGACCTCAACGAAGTTACAAACTTGGTCTGAGTTTTACTTTTGGCTACTCACATTAAATTCACTTACAGCGCTTACGGCAACAATAAATAGGTATTTCAACTTAAAAATCAGTAAAAGTTGGTGCAAGAACAGCACACACGCATGCTCACGGCTTGCTGCCAGTTGTAGAACGCTTTGGCATCATGAGAACAGCCCGCAGTATCCACATTTGACCTCCTGCTGATGGGCCACCACTGAGTTTTCGGTCAAAATGCGCGACTGGATGTGCGGTTTTTTTTTGTTTTTTTTTTTTGTCGCATACAACACACCGATGACAGCCATAATTCTTTTCACGCCACTCATGCCACAATTACCAACGGCCCACCACTTACCAAAAGTTTAGACGAAGCAGCAATGAAAATTCGCACAAAATGTGATTGCGATCAGCGCAATAAGTAAAAATATGTAAGAATAAACTAACTTCAAAAAAAAGTTATTTTGTTTTATCAAATGTGTTGTTGGCTTTTTTTACGCCGAACTGGCGCAGTGGTAGGTTGATGTCAACAAAACAAACAACAACAATAACTTTAATAATGTTAAATCTTTTATCGGTAATCATAA
Source organism: Eurosta solidaginis (assembly GCF_040869045.1). NCBI lineage: Eukaryota > Metazoa > Arthropoda > Insecta > Diptera > Tephritidae > Eurosta > Eurosta solidaginis. The sequence continues at coordinate 54,654,674 of NC_090323.1, forward strand.
CCAACATTATTTGTGATATTTAGTGCAACTATGCGCACTGCATGCTGACCCACACGTCTGGTACCCCTCCAAATGTTTTTACCCCAAAGTGCACCCAACACTTTCCCAGCTTCACTGTGTGGTGGCGCAACACATGTGGTCACGCCATGTCACAACACTCGTTGGAAACAATAACAAAAGGCAATAATATTTAGTAGTAGCATGCTGTGCAAGAAGGAAGCAATATTAAGCTTGACTTGACTGTCACACTCATCACTTACATGCAATGTTAAACACACAAAAAAAAAAACAAAACAAATCAACTACAATCACTTTGTGGAGCAAAATCACTTGAAAATGATCTTTGTTGCTCGCTCTTTGCTGACACAATCACAACAGCAAACAATTATTTAAGTGAAGCGGACGTTCACGCGTTGAAGCTATTGCAAAGCGTTGTATACGATGTATGTATGTATATAGGGTTTGTCAATTTATTCGATATGGTTCATACTAAATTTGATTCTACAAGAGATTTTGTGGGCGAGAGTTCATACGAAACTGAGAACTTTCAAAAGAAACTTTTTCAGTTCAAATGAAACTTTTTTAAGTCAAATAAAACTTTTTTGAAATCAAGTGAAACTTTTTCAAATCAAAAGAAATTTTTCTCAGGTCAAATGAATTTATTTTTTTTTTTTCAAATTAAATAAAAATATTTTCTAATCAAATGAAATTAAACTTTTTCAAATCAAATAAACCTTTTTTTAAACAATATTACACTTTTGTTAAATCAAATTAACTTTTTACAAACCAAATTAAACCCTTTTCAAATCAAATGCAACTTTTTAAATCAAACTCAACTTTTGTTAAATCAAATTAAACTTTTTTGAAATCAAATTAAACTTTTCCGTTTCAAACGAACTTTTTTCAAATCACGTGAAACTTTTTTCAAAGAAAAATTACACTTTTTTCAAATAAAATGAAACTTTCCAAGTCAAATCAAACTTTTTTCATGTCAAATGAAACTTGTTTTGAACAAATAAAACATTTTTCAAATCAAAAGAAACGTTTTTTTTTTCGAATATAATGAAACTTGTTCTAATAGAGTGAAACTAACTATATGAAACTTTTTTTTATATCAAATTAAACTTTTGTTAAATCAAATAATACTTTTTCAAATCAAATGAAACTTTTCTGTTTCAAAACGAAATTTTTTCAAATCAAATGTAACTTTTTCAAATCAAATTAAACTTTTTTCAAGTCAAATCAAACTTTTTGCATGTCCAATAAAATATTTTCTTAACCAAATGAAATTTTTTTTAAATCAAAAGTAACTTTTTTTGAATGGAATGAAACTTGCTTTTAATAGAGTGAAACTTTTTCAAATCAAACGAAACTTTTTTCAAAATAAATCAAACTATTTTCAGATCAAATTAAACTTTTCCCAAATGGAATGAAACTTTTTTCAAATCAAGTGAAACTTCCTTCAAATCAATTGAAACTTTTTTCATGTCAAATGAAACCTTTTTAATAAAATAAACTTTTTTCTAATCAAAAGAAACCCTTTTTCAAATAGAATGAAACTTGTTTCTAATAGAGTGAAACTTTTTTTTAGCCAAATGAAACTTTTCAAATCAAATTAAGCGTTTTTCAAAACAAACAAAACTTTTTTCAAATAAAATAAAATAAGACCCTGTCACCCAAAACCCAGTTGTTCTGTATGAGTTTAGGCAGCAGCTAGGATGAGCTTAGTTGACCCCTCCATTCAGTAAATAAAATGACAATGGAAGTCAAGGTCTTTCTTTTATACTCACGGTTTATATAAGAACAATCACAGTAACTAAGCTATACCACAAATGCTTCAAAACCAAGACATGGAAACCACGCAATGGGGAACACAAGAAATACAACACATATAGCCAAGGCCGAGTATTGGCAATCCTTCTGCTCATCGATTAACACAGCTCAGCATGATTCTGCTGGAAATCTTATATCGAACATAGCGCCGAAAAGGCTCACATAGCCTTTACTCGTTTAATAGAATCATCAATAGAAACTGGGGCCTAAAACCCAAATTTGTGATGTGGCTATATCCAGCCGTCGTGAGCTCCATACCAAAATGTGGGGTTATAGCAAGGTGGCTGCCAGAAATCGCTACTTGTTTCACAGCAAGACTACTTGAGTCAATGCAATGCAAAAAAGGGATGCAGATTCACTCTTCACCGACGGTTTAAAAATGGGTTGCGGTGCGAGTGCGGGTGTATTTTGTGAGCATCTTAAGGTGCCGATGTCAATCCGTATTCCCTTTTTTGCTATAATTTCAAGGCAAAAGTTCTGTGTATATATAGGGCGTGTACGCTCACTTCGGAGGATTCTGTGAGGGGCGAAACTTATACATTTACTCACTTAACCAAGAAGCGGGTATGGAGCTTAACTCTCCCATTATTTCATCTAAGGACGTCAGCAGTTCCAAAGGTCGCTTCAAGATGCGGCTACTTTTGTAAACATAACTGTTGTAAGGGTACCAGGTTGCCGGAAATTGAGGGCAACGAAAAAGCATTCAGTTAAATCAATCAAACTAAACATACATAGGAGATTCATGGAGTTAGCAGTCTTCATCTGGTACTCTTCGAATACCAGCAAGCTATCCAAGCAAACATGGTTAAATAACGATAGTAGGAAACAGATACAGATACTAAAATAAATAATATAAATCTCCAAGAATGCTTGCAACAAAGCAAATTACTGACTAAGCCAACTATTTTGGGAGGAATTTAAAAAAAAAAAACAATGTAAGACGCGATAACCTCCGAAGGCCGAGCTACTCTTCCAATTTTCGTAGTGATCCTCTTATTATTTCCTACAAATTGGCGGAATGGGACCTACCCGTTTTATGGCGACTCCGAGCGGCACCTGCAAGGCAGATGAGTTTTCCCTGAGAGCTTTTCGTTGCAGAAATATACTCGGAGTGCTTCCCAAACACTGCCGAGGGGCGATCCCGCTTAGACAAATTTCCTTCTAATTGAAAAGCCTTGTTTCTAAAATTTTTGATGTAGCTTTGCCCATCACGCCACGGCGGCCGCCAGGGAGGGATTTAGTGAAACCTTTAATTCATCATCGCCGGTCGCCGTGGTGTGGTGGTAGCGTGCTCCGTCTACCACACCAAGGGTCCTGGGTACAACACCCGGGCAAAGTGACATCAAAAATTTAGATAAAATTTTTTTCTATTAAAGACCAATTCTCAAATCGTTGTAGCCCCTCGGAAGTGATTTAGCAAACACTCCGAGTGCATTTCTGCCATGGAAAACTTCTCAGTGGAAATTCGCATTGCAAATGCCGTTTGAAGGCGGCATTAAGCATGTACATCCCCTCCCGCTAATTCGTAGGGAACATTTGAAGGAGCATGATGCAAATTGGAAGAGAAGCTCGGCCTTAATCTACTCGGTGGTATATTGCGCCAAGTACTTATTTATATTTTTATTTACGTCATCATACTAACAACATAATTTTCAGAGCTTGGTCAATATCTCAAAATTCTGCTGATACATAATAATAAGTAAATTATTGTAACATTCAAATATCTAGGTTATTTTAGGGAATCAGATCGTTGCAAACCAATTCAAATCGAAGTTATTGGGGATTTAGTCGAAAAATGAAATTCCATGCAAAAAGCTGCCCCCTAATGCTCACAACTATTTGACTTGAACTTGAGACTCTCACACGGTAGCTGTTTAAACCTTCTGCTTAAAATGATAAAAATAGCATCAATAAATTCAACTTGAAACCGATTACAATTTTTAATTCTAGACTCATTCAAAAAATTATGTTTTGTGCTAATTGATATAACTTCTGTAAAAATAAAAATCTTTTAAAATTTCTGACATAATAGGGCAGGCTATAAGTCGTACTGCAAAGTCAAGGTTTATAGTTTTCAGAAAAAGTGGTAGCTGTTTTGATAGTTTTCGGCAAAAACAAAAAAAAAATCAATAATAAAGGGATTAGGGGATCCTTTATCATAGTAAATTAAAAAATATATAAATTGGTATATAATAATAATTGATATATAATATATAAATTAACAATTTTGTTGCTTTACAGACCTATTATAGTTAGTGTTAAAAATTATCTTATTTTGTCGGATATAATTTAATGTTGACTTAAAAATTTTTTGTTTGAACTAAACTAGAATTCATCGGATTCGAAAAAAGTTTGCTTGCTCAATAATTTCTATGTTGCGGGTCGCCGTAATCATTACGCGCTTAACTAATACAGCCAAATAATTTAAATACCTCAACACTTACAAATTCGAAGGAAAATAACATCAACAGTCAAACGGAATTACATGATTTATTCGCTTACATCCGTTCAAGTTTAATCGTCTTAGAAACATTCAGTAGCTTTAGTAGTGGTTTTTCATTTCTTTTAAATAATTTTTTTTTTGTGATTTTGTTGTTGTTTATTGCAGCTGTCAACACGTTTCATTCATGTACAGCAGCATTGTTAGTTAATACATTTGTGTGTAAGTACATTTAAATATCTCACCATTCTTAAGTTCATCAGCCAACTACTATTGGATGCTTTGGTTGAGTGATTTGTGATCATAAAATTGGTCGAAATCACGCAGATGCTTTGATTTGTAGGTCGTTCGAGATATCTGTCCGAAAGTCAATTTCGTTGCGTGTGACTTCTAACAGCTAGAGTCCGATCAAAGGTTGGTTTTTGAAACGAAGCCGAATTTAATGCTCGATTTTGATCTACCTGATGTTTGCCGTAATGCATCTTAACTTGCTATATTATTGTATACTCTAATAATATAACTACAACAATGCCAAAAATTATTCATATCCGGATAATAAAAACAAAAGAAGTTGTATTTTTGGTTCTTGAAGTACTACCAGGAAAAAATCGATCCTTTAGTTGCAGAAGGGAATGCCTGTATGAAAATATAAAAAATGCTACTTATGTTTTCCAAAAAAATCAGCTACGGTTACAATTTAGATAGATTTTTAGCAGGATGAAACCACAAACAAAGTGGAATACTCATTTTTCAGTGCCATTTCAAAACAGCCCACAAAAGAGTGCGTTCAACTGATAAAGGAAAGGGGTGTAGATGTTGCTGTTAACGTCGGGCGATACAAAAGAAAAGACAACGAAAGCTGGTTGGGAGGAACACAAGGTTTTTCATAATAAGGAAAATAATGGAGCCGGCTCCATTTGGTCACAATCCAAATACTCCGTAATAATTAGCTGCCACTTGACACTCAGCGATAACAAAATGTAGTTTTAACAAAAGCTTGACGATATCGAGTACACGGCCCGAGAAACGAAAGGAGTGGTAATCATAGCAGGAGACTTTAACTCGAGAGCTACAAAATGTGGAATGCCAATGACTTACCCAAGCAACCATGCTTGGCGTCAAGTAGACATACATCAAATCTAATGCAGTCATACCAAATAAACAGTATGAAATTCCGTTTACTGGTGAACAGAAGAAATAGCAGAGATAAGACGAAATTGGCTGAAAAGCCATTAAATAACTTGCATAAATGAGCACAGAGGCTATACTGGATATGTATAACGCATGTCTATGGGACGTATTGTTCACTGAAACATGAAAAAACTAGCAGGTTATGTTCAAGGATGAAGACAAGGGGGACCAAACTTTGCCATCAGTATACCGAACGTTGTACATGATCGACACAACCGGTAACTTTTCGAAAGTCTCCTAAAACCACGCATTGCCGACCCCGTAGAAAAGCAGGAGGACTATCACCCAGGCAAGCGTAAAATAGCACAGCGTTGTAATGCTAAATCCCAGCGAGTTCTCCTCCTTGCAATCTTAGACGTAAGAAACGTTTCAACAGTGTGAGATGGACAGACAAGCTGACCCCCTTAGATTAGCCTTTCCAAATACCATGCTACTTACAGCGCATCATCAGAAGCTATTTCATTGATCTCGTCTTTATATATCAAACCTCAGAGGGTCCGCGTACCAAGAAATTCGCATGCAGAGCAGTTCTGGGATAAATTCTTGTTCAATATTGAAATGCCTGATGATTTATTTTAAGTTGGATATGCATACGATATTGTTGCAGCCATTACATCCCAAAACACAGAAGAAGCACGCATAAAGCTCAATCTAGTCACGATACGCACAAAGGAGTGGCTAGGCTCACGTAGAGTTCAGTTGGCAGCAGAAAAAAAAGAGTTGATATTCTTAACAAAAAAGTATATACCGCTATAAATAAGCTTTGAAAGCTTCTCCGGAAATATAACATCAACAAATTGAGTCCACTATTTAGGCACAAGTTGAACATGCGACTGGGAAGGCTTCCAAACACGTATCGTGGCTAAAAAGGCTGTTGGCAAGCCTATCCACGTTAGTGTATGGCTCCGAGGCTGGGCAAACACACTTCGTAGGAAGAATCGTTGTAAGTACGAGTAGCCTCCGCTTATTGCACTGCATCAGGATCAGATCTTAAATTGATTAGCGGAACAATCCCCAGCGAATTTTTGGCGCTAAAAAGAACAAAGTTAAAGGAAACTCAAAAATCATACGGATCAAGAAAGCAGTAATTAACACAGCTGTGAGGGAATGTTTAGATTGTGCCAAGAATGATAGAAAAATGAACAACGAGGTAGATGAACAGCAGCAAAAGCTTTGGAGTGGGCTCTGCGAGCACGGGTACTTCATACAATAATTTCACAGTGTAAAAGAGGCTGAGGTTCATAAGTGCGTTTAAGCGACGCAGACAAGAACGATGCTGAACACACTTTCTCAAATGCTCGAGAAGAGTGGCAGGAAATTAGTAACTGTGTAGAAATCACACAGACAGCAAAAAATCGGGACCTTATTGCAAGAATAAGAGAAGGTACTTAAAATACGAGAACGTCACGCTGAAGTTATACGAAATTGGTCCCGGGTGGGCTACGGTTTCAAATGAGGTGGTATTTACTCTATAGACACACTGTTGCTGCGACGGTAGAATTATTGTGCATTAGGCATGTTCCACCCCAACCCTTTCAGGAGCAGAGTGTGAAGGAACCCTGGGCAGTCAACGAGACAAACCCAATATTTAAGTGAAAGAGAAAAAGAGAGAGAAGAAGGGTTTATGAAACTAACAGAACATGACTAAACGGCCGTAGCCGAATGTTCGATTGGACTCTGCTAATAACATCACTATGTCTGTCCGCATATATCAAATGTACGGTACCACAACTGCAAGTGTGAAAAGCTGTAAGAAAACGCGTGTGAAAATATTTTATTGGATACAAATGCGAATTTAATTGATATAAATAAAATATTTTGAGTTAATTTTATAAACTATGGGAAAATATGTGAAACAAAAATCTGATTTATACCAAATTAAAAATATAAAAACGAATTCGGTTAAGAAGGTGAACTAGAATTAATTAGACTTTATTATTTCAAAGAAATTTAGGCTGAGATTGTCTTCCACTTTTCGTCGTTCTCCTTAATTTTTCCTAAAAATAAGCGGGACGTGAACTATATGTTTTATTATGACGACTACGGCGTCTGTAAGGCAGTTGAATTCTCAACGAGAAGAGTTTTGCGCTTAGAACAAGAATTCAAAATGAGAACATTTTTGCGCTTAGTAGGGCGGGATATGGAGATAGAGAAAAAGAGGAAAGGAGTAAAACAACGGAGAGTTAAAAGACACATAGGGAGAGAAGGTGAGTGGGAGGAGTGAATAAAAGTTGAGGAAGTGGAGGAGCATGAGCAGCAGTAAAAGTTAAAGACTTCTTTAAAGTCATACAAATAGACCAAAGTATGGGTGAATAATGTCTGCCAGGTCTGCTAGAAAATGGCATATGTTGTTGTTGTGTTAACAGTGCTTCGCCCCATTCATTGGGGATTTCGATCAAGGTCCTCTAACGGGTGTCAAAAGAAGCTATCTGCTAAGGAAATTGGTGTTAGAGGCGTAGGTTCCACATTACAATTGAAGGGAATGTTAGTGCCATGTGGGGACACATCGCCATTCATTACGTATATCGAGTTTGATCTGGACAAATAAGGTTTAACCGAAGTTGGGCCAGAGTGACTCATGTCTCCCTTGGTATTTATGCTTTCTTCTTCTGCAAGAGTAGGATAACGGAGTTCAGTAAGCGCGTCCTGGCAAAAGCTTTTAGATATTCAGTGTGGATTTTTCCTAGGGCCTTCTTATGCCCGTCTGGTTCAATCGGCTGTGTTTGCTGTTGCCGGCTCTCATCATAGTTCTTACGGAAATATTCCTTTAACTCTCTTGGGATGCGGCAATTATTTTTTAGGCTGACCCGATTTGTGACAATTAAGCAAAGGCCGATTGTTCAGCATTTCGTTATGCTCTTTAATATTGATCGCTTTAGCCTCGTTATGTTGACAATTTTCAGGAGTCTTAAGAGACATGCCAATTGCGTTCTAGTAGGCCTTCAGCCTTTTGCAGTATGTGTTTTCAAGACCAGGCGATCAAACTGGTGACGCGTAGCATATGAGTAGCCGACCTATTGCTTTGTACGTGGTTAGGAACGTTTCCTTATATATTCTCCAAGTGCTGCCAGCAAACGACTTGAGGATTTTGTAGCAGCTTTTCACTTTAGATACGATTTCGGTAGCATGCGCTTTGAAGGTGAGAGTATTATCGAACATTACTCCTAAGATCTTTGGTTTATTAATATTATAGACGTAAACATCCAAATTTTGCGTCATCTGCCCCTTCCACAAATCAACATTCTCATTTGAGAGTTTATTATTGATTTAACAAAAAAATCATACACATTCTTAACTTTTAAAATTGTTTTAGAGACGCAAGCTCTTAAGGATTGCATGCGGATGCAATGGTAGCACTGTCTTCTCGCTGGACTTCAAACAATATCACCGTAATATGTCTTCCTACCACCGCTTTGAAACATAACGTGTAGACCAAAAAACTAAGCCTTACAGCATGTATTTGTACATATTTGGATACATATATGTAAATAATAAAGTATATGTAAATAATAAATTAGCTCAAAGAAGTAGCAGCTAAAATTAAAATTCAAAATGATTTCTTATCAGGATACAACTCTAACGGCATTTCCCGTCTTTGGATGCAATTTTTGTAAACGATAGATCCTTTTTCAGTAAATATTGTCCGTATGAAAATATGAGAAATACGCATATACTCCAAAAGCAGTCAGCTAGGATTTCAATCTCAACAGCTTCATAACTAGGTAAAGACCCCAAAAAAAAATTGCGTTGTCAGTTTTCGGTACCATTTTTAAACGACCAATCGTTCGTTAAGGCATAATGTGTTCTGCAATTCTAAGGACGCATTATTGTTGCAGGTCATCAACTTAACCCTTTTGTTAACACTGATTCGATGAATGGGTGTGGCTTTCTTTCCGCAGATCTTCATATTTCAGTAGGAAACAGCGCAGTAGGTCTACTGCGATCTATTTGTGCCACTGTCAGCGGCTGTTTTGTTACTTCGTTAAGTTTCTCGTGAACAACCATTATACGCGACATTGTTTTTTCAAAATTACACTGATAAACTAGCTTATATGGCCCTTATTTATTCTGATTTCAAAGCACATATATACACTGAAAGAAAATAAACTGATATACCGCATTAAGGGTCAATTCAACCAACATTTCTGTAAATGCTTATCAATCGCAAGTAGCCGTTGAAGCAACATCGCACGAATTGTTGATTCTGAAATAACAATTTTACAGTCAAATCAACAATAAGAAGTTCATTCAATCTAAGCCACTGCTCTGGGAAACAAAATATTTATTTATATGTTTGTATAAATTTACACAAAAAAAAATAAAATTTTCTAACCATTTAGATTTTGCTTTCTCCATGCCCTTAACCTAGAATTCTCGGTATATAAGGCATAGCACGCTACGATCACACCACGGTGACCGCCTAGCTTTGCTGTGTTAACTAATAATTTTTCATATCACCCTAAAAATGCCAATTAGAAATGTTAAAATATAACAGTGGTTGTTGAATTACACATATTCCCCCGGCAGGATAGTCAAAAAAACGAAGTAGTGAGCGCCGTGAGCGAGGGTTGCTCTTTCAAATTAGCTATTGCATTAGCATAATATTGATAGTTATTAGCTGTTGAAATGACCAACGAAATCAGTTCTTTGAACAGAAAAATAAACGAAACTGAGAGAGAGCAGCATAAGAGAGCAAAGTTTGAAAAATAGTAAGAAGAGGTAAGTACCACCACCACCCAAGTTAAAGGTTAACTTCGATAAAAGTTAAAGGTTAAGAATCGGTTCGATGCTGGCACAAATACTGGAGCAACAACTTCGTAAGAAAGTGGACTAGGGAACTAATCCCTGAACTTAATCCATGGTTGAAGCGACCACATGGGAGGTAGACTTTTACCACACTCAGTTTTTAACCGGACACAGTTACTTCCGCAAATACCTACACAGGATGGGCAAGGTTGATAACCCGAGCTAGCTATACTGTGGGAAAATAGGCGATGTACGCCACACCATCTTCGAATGCGGGCACTTCTCCGATCAGCGAAGGAGGATAGAAGAGATACTTGGTGACCTATTCCAGAGCAGTATCATCAATAACATGACCTCGCGAAGAGGCAAATGGGATACGGCCAGGACATATGTGAGGCATATACTTATCAGCACAAGAGCAACCGGATGCCATGCGCATTAGAGTGAGAGTAGCCATAGAGCACACGTAGCGGGATTTGCGCGGGACTTGGGAGGTTAAGTTTTAGTGGGTAGACCTTCACGGAAGGAGGAGTCTTATACTCGGAGAGTCTCGCAGTGAGGCTTAAATATTAAACACAAAAAACAAAAACAGAACAACTTGAAACAAACAGTTTTTCTTCTGTTAAAATAATAAAACAAATTTGTTTTCTTGACAAAAAACTTGATTGAATTAACCAAAGTGCGATTAATTTTACTGAATAACTGATAATTCAAGAACAACATGATGCTTTTTTCTTTCAGTGTGATTTGTACACAGCTAACATATAAGAAAAGTTCAAATAGCTTAATTAACGAATTGTAATAAATTTATACGCACTACTTATTTTATTTAATTATTCTTTATTTTGTTTTCTTAGACAGTAATCTACTTTTTTGTTATAACTATTTTATCAATTCCATGAAATTCTGATCACATTTTGAGATAGCGCTGAAGTTAGCATATGCTAACCAAAGAAGTAACAGAAATATCTTCATGAACTAATAAATTTTAGTACATAATATAATACTGTTGGATGCATTTCGCTTTATACCCAGCAAACACAGTCTTAATCGTTAGAGAGTTTTTATGTGATACGTTAGATAACTACCCTGCAAAACATCGTCCGATATATCCCTAAATAGAGCGATCTAGAATTGATCTCTTTTGTCCACATTGGGGTATAATTGATCCCCTCCTATAGTCCCTTTTGGATATATTTTGCATCAGTCTGTTTGAAATTTATTTAGCCAATTGAAAAAAAAAATAATAATAATAAAAATATGACAAAAAATGTTTGAGGACTACCTTTATATAAATTATGAGGTGGGTTTTGTCGAAGGCTGAGGTAGCACTCAGTCAATCCAGGGTCAAGTAGAGGTCCCACAAACCCCCACTTAATAAGCACACAGTTGTTATGCGGTAATGACGAATACACGCACCCACACACGGCTTGACGGGTAGTGAGGGCAGCAGCTTTACGTACAAAGATGGCGGCGGAGGGAGTCGAGCGGCGGCTAACGGTCGTTGTAATAGCATAGGGGTCGGTACGGCGGTTGAACGGTGGGATCAGCACTGCGGCCGGACGGCGGACAGTATTAGCGGACAGATTGGTACAGCGGTATGCAGTGGAGGGATTAGCACGGCGGCTGGACGACGGACAGTATTAGCGGACGGATGAATGTGGTGGTATGGACACAGTGACGGTACCATCGAGCTGGTTAGACGGTGGTGAGGTAGCAGCGGCTAACGGTCGTCGGAGCAGCGGCGCAACGGCGGTAGGATAGCGACGGCAAGAATAGGGAGACGGAGCGCGTACCAGTGGCGTTGCCAAGGCGAGGTGGCGGTGCAAACGTTCTACTTGATTACCTTTTCGGGGGGTTACCAGTAGCGGCGGTTGCAGGTGGCGGCTTCCCGTGATGACGCTGTCCCAGTGGCGGCGGCGGGGGAATATGCGAGGAATGAATAGAATTGTGGTTAGTGCCGGTCCGCTAGCTGGTCAACACTGCCTCCATGCCCGCACGATGGCAGGGCTGGACGCCGAGTTGTACCAGCCGGAACTACATAGGCCGATCCGTGAGCTGAGGGGAAGTGCACCTTACGGCACAGCGGTAGCTGAAAAATAAAGAATTATAAGCGCAAATAAGTAAAGATATTGGTAAAAAAGTGTTGCCTCTTGCTATAAATTATATATTTGTTTACATTATGTACTTTCGCAGAATAAATTACAATATAGCTATGTAAAGACTTATGTACATACAACATATATACACATCTTCTTGTTTATTCGTTAACCTCGTATCTACGAGTGACACATTTTCGGTAAAGCCATAGCGGAACCATACAAGGTGGCAGCATGGTGACATACCTACAAACGTAAATAAAAATTCCATGTATTTTGTTTTTGTAAATTCGATGGACAAATGTCAAAATCGTACTGCGCCGGAAGTTGATGTATCAAATCAAATAAAAAAAGTTTATATTCAGCTGTCGCATGCTGCCACTTTGCATCGTTCCGCCATGGGTTGAGGAAGTAAGTTCAACACAATTGATGATGTTGTGAATTTTCATTGCTGGTGAATGTGCATCCTAACAAGAGAATTCCACAGCGCTTGTCAGCTACTTAATTTGCACAGCTCAAAATCGTGGTGAAATTCGCATACGCCAGAAAGTCTAAAAGAAACGTGCTGAAACTCGCGTACGCTTAAAATTATGCAAGGACGTGCATTGGGTTGGGCCTTCAACGAGGTGGAATTCTACAATGCCTGGAACACTCAGGAGGCTAGCCATGAAGGTATGGCCTAATCTTCTAAATAGTTCGACTTGCGCGTTATGTAGCTCAAATTTTTTGATCAAACATTGCACTGTTACCGAGTTTTAAAATATATTTCAGGTTTTAAGTCTCTAGATATCCAAGAAGTTTGTTAAAAATCGATTGCAAGATTCCCAATTTAAAACAAGTTTTCTCAATATCTCGATCCATGCGCTACCTAGCGAATTTTTTTTTTTTTTTTGATAAAATATTGCATTGTCACCGGGTTCTGACCCATGGCCCAAGTTTCAAGTCTCTACTTCACCGGCAAATTTATCAAAAATCGATCGCCAGATTCCCCCCGTTTTTAGGGATTTTTAGTTATCTCAATTAGCATGCCACTTAGCGGAACTTTGTTTTCTATAAATTTTATTGTCCCCGGGTGTCGAAATCTGTGCTAAATTACAAGTATCTAGGTAACTGGGAAGTTAGTTTAGAATGGATTTAAAGATTCCCAAATAAAAACGAATTTGCCTAATATCTCGATCCATGCGCCACCTAGCGGAATTTTTTTGATAAAATATTGCATTGTCACCGGGCTCTGACTTACGGCCTATGTTTAATGTCTCTAGCTCTTCGGGAAGTTACTCGAAAATCGATCGCAAGATTCCCCCGTTTTTAAAGGATTTGTAGTTATCTCACTTAGCGCGCAACCTAGCGGAACTTTGTTTTCTGTAAATTATATTGTCGCCAAGCCTCGAACTGTGTGCCAGGTTTCAGGTCTATAGGTCGCCGGGAAGTGAATTAAAAATGGATTGAAACATTCCCAAATCTAAACTAATTTTCTGAATATCTCCATGCGCTACCTAGCGAAATTTTTTTGGTCGAATATTGCACTGTCACCGGGTTCTGACTCACGGCCCAAGTTTCAAGTCTCTGGATCAACGCGAAAATACTTAAAAACGATCGGAAGATTCCTTGCGTTTTTACGGGGATTTTCAGGGATACTCATTTATCTCGATTCGTCTGCCACCTGACGACATTTATTTTCCACGAATTGTAGTGCCATCGACTCGCAAACTATGTGCTAAGTTTCAAGTGCCTGGATCGCCGAGAAGTTAGTTACAATTCGATCGGAAAATTTCCTTTTTAAAATTAAGTTTCTGTATATACCTATCCGTGCGCCACCTAGCGGAGTTTTTTTCACTTGTGTTGTAATGTCCCCCAGCTCTGAACTATGTTCTAAGTATCAACGGGAAGTTACCGAAAAAGACTTTTCCGTGGGTCAAAAATTCGTATGGAAATGAGGGGACAAACATGAAAGGGACTTACCATAAAGGTAGTAAAAACAAACAGCAACGGAATTAATAAAATAAAAAGATTAAATGTGATTGAATGGCATTTGTTTAGGCAGGATGCCTAACTTTTCCGCTTCTGATTGCGACCCCCCCAATGCAACTCTGCAAATCGATACTCGATACTCGAATTAATTTATAACCACCCACACCATCACCCTCATGCATGTACCGGAAATCTATACCGAACCTAAGATACTAGGACCATATATTCCATTATCGTAATATTTGTTGAGTTTTTATTATTGTACAACACCAATACGAAAAAAAATTAAAAATATTGTATTAGAGTTTAAAAAACTATAAAATCCGTAAGAAATTCCATACGGGTAGAAATTGGCCTTATCCATAGGCGAACAAAAGAGACTCGTGTGACTCTGACTGTAAAGGCACGAAGAGAATAAGTCCCACATTACCCGTATGTATATAAAAAGGGCGTGTCGAACAGTAGCCAAAGTACAAAGAGGACACATTACAAAAAGGATCTGTCCGAAAGTACCCGTAGAGGTGTGAAGAGGAACAGTCCGACACTACCCGTTCAGGTATAAACATGTAAAATTGGTCTCTCCATATGACATGCTCAAACAAAACGGACCACTCCAACCCATATAAAGAGATCAGAACTGGCTATAGTCTCATACTCTTTTGCGACTCATCCCGGATAGGATGAATTCGAGTAGCATTTTTTGCAGGGTAATGTAATCTTGACTCAAGCAAATGGTTAGAAAACCACACCAGTAATCAAGTGGAGTATAATTAGAGAACTATTGCAAATTCAAATCATATTAGAATACCATTAGAGAAATGCATTAGATTTTGATTAGAAAACTAAAATTTTTCTCGCTTTGATAATTAGGTATTATTTTGTTTGAGAACATTAAGTTTGTTTAGTGTTTTCCGAGTCGTTGGAGATTCGTGAACAGTTTTAGTGTTTGTTGGGTACATGCATACATATACAAAGAATGCATTGTTTAATTACAACTTGTTTATCTCTAACGTGATTTCTACATTTGGTATAAAGATTTAATCTAAATACCCATGGATTCATATGCTCACGTAAACATTTCACAGCTACCACAAAGTCACAAAGATTTATGTGGCCGTTTTGTTAATTTAAAACTCTAATAATGAAATCAAAGCGATATAAAAAAGATTTATGATAAAATAATGCGCGCTTACTATTTTTATAAAAATTAACAAACAGCACTCGCTTCGGGTTAAAATTGATTTTGAATTAGTAAATGAGTTCATTGTATGTATGTATGTAGGGGACAAAACCACACCAGTAAATTGAGTGAATAGCCGCAAACCGGTTAAATGGTTAAAGCTATGCATTCCTTGATACTTAACACATATACATACATATATCGTGATTAAAAATGTAATCAGAAAAAAGTCAACCCATATTTAACAATTGTCTAACGCTTTCAACAAGCAACCCATTTGACAATAAACAGCTGACCAACTGAATTAAGGGAATGCATTAAAATAGAAATCTTATGTTTTACGAGGTATAATCGGAGCAGCAATGTGTGTAAATGTGAATGAGGTGACAAAAGTTGTAAATGCATGCACAGTTAAGGTTACACCCTGAAGGGAATTCAGTAACAACTGATACAAATTTCTGTAAATTGGTGCTAGTGCGATAGTCACTAGATTTTGTAAAGTTCAAAAGTTGACAGAGTGGGTTTTTATATGTACGAGGTGTGTTCAGAGAATAACGGAAATTTTCGTTTTTAGAAAAAGTTATTTATTTATTCATCTACATTAATGGCGTTGCCTTCAAAATAGTCCCCATAAGATATTATACACCTGTGCCAGCGCTTCTTCCAATCCTAGAAACGCTTCTCAAACTCTATATTTGGGATAGACTTCAGCTTTTCAGCGATGCGCTTATAATTTCATCTATTCTTGTAAAACGACGGCCCTTCAAGGTTCTCTTTATTTTTGGAAATAGAAAAACGTCACACGGAGACATGTCTGGCGAATATGGAGGCTGGGTCATCGTTATGGTATTGGTTTTGGCCAAAAACTCACGAAAAAGTAATGAAGTGTGCATTATCGTGGTGCGAAAGCCGTGAATTGTTTTGCTCAAATTGGGGTTTTTTTTTTTTGATTGCTTCACGTAAATGGCAATGAACTTGTAGGAAGCACTCTTTATTGACCGTTTGACCTCGTGGCAAGAATTCATGATGCACTATGCAATTAAAATCGAAGAATAATCTGAGCATAACCTTCACGTTCGACCGCACTTGTCGAGCCTTTTTCGGTCTTGACGATCCAGAATGCTTCCACTGTTTTTCTCATTGCAGACTCACCGTAGGCCTTTGTTAACATTTCGCACACTTTGTTACACTTTATTTCATTCTTTACGCAAAATTTCATACAAATCCGTTTATCCATTTTTTTTAACAAACGAAAATCGCCGACCTCATAAAAACACGTCTAACCTTAGCAGCTGTCACTGAATTCAGCTGAAAATCTTATGATACTTCAGGGACATTTTTATCAACATTATAAAAAAAACTTTTGTCAATTGGAAACTCCAAGCCTGCGAAATAAAAAAAAATCCCGTTATTTTCTGAACACACCTCGTATTTCATATAAACATATGTTCGATAAATAGCCACTGGCATTAAGGAGCTTCGACTATGAACATATTGTATCATTTCGCTACACATTAAAGCCGTTCCCACTGATATTGCCACTGGTTCGGAACTATCGACAAATGGGATAACATTGTACTAGAAGCAGCATGCAAAGCTTGTGTCTGACTCGGGATCAATGAAATAGTACCAACAAAAGATGTATACTTATATTGTAAATTTTTACACTAAATTCAACTGATATTTCTGAAAATTTTCATCCATCGTAAATAGCTGTTTAATCAACCTCGTACAAATTTTTGATTCTGAATTTACCATTTTAACATTCGAATAAAAAAAAACTTCATCAAACGTAAGTGAATGCTCTTTTAAAAAAAAAAAGCTTTTGCTAGTTTTTGATGTTGTTTTTTCGACGCCTTGATCTCGGTATTTTCGGTGTGGAAGGCGTAGCACGCTACCAACACACTAAGTAGTGTTAACTAACAATCATTGGTATCACCCTGAAAATACCTATGAATACTTAAAATATAAAAGTGGCTGTTGATATTACTGAGACTTCACTTTTGCCAGAAAAATCAGTTAGATTAATTGGGAGTCTATCATTTTTACAGAATATTGTTACTTTGATACCAACAGTTTTTCTTCTGTTGAAATACAGGCTCTTACAAATTACGTTGAGCAATACCGTCAACAACGTAAGGATTGAGAAGGCGACCCCCTTTCGTACGTTTTATCTAACATAATGCTAGAGAAAATAATTCCAGCAGCAGAACTAAACCGTGGTGGTACAATCTATTATAAGAGCCTGCAATTACTGGCGTATGCTGATAATATTGATCTTATTGGCCATAACAAACTCGCTGCAATTTCTGCCTTCTCTGGATTAGATAATGAAGCGAAAAAATGGGTGTTGTGGTGAATGAGAATAGGATGAAGCGCTTACTGTCATCCAAAAAAAAGTCAGCGAATTCGCGCCTTGGCAGCCAAGTCACTTTTGGCGAATAAATTCGAGACTGCTAAATATTTCGTCTATTTGGGAAACAGCATTAACAACAAGAACAAAGTCAGATTAGAAATAAAACGGAAAATAACTCATGCCAACAAGTGCTCCTTTGGACTAAGTACGCAACTAAAAAGTAAAGTGCCCTCTCGACAAACACGCTCTACAAATCGCACTTCATACCTGTCCCAATGCATGACTCGGAATCTTGGACGGTATCGAGAGAAGATGAGATGGCTCTTGGAGTGTTCGAGAGAAAAATTCTACGGAAGATTTATGTATTTATGAGGATAAAGACCCAAAGATTCGCTGACTGGGTCAAGTTATGCGAATGGACGAAGATGCTCCGGCTAAGAAAATATTTCATTCGACACCGCAGTTTGAAAGCAGAGGAAGAGACGACCTCCACTGAATTAGGATAGACAGGTGGAGGAAGACTTGACTTGCCTTGGTGCTTTCGATTGGCGTCAGTTATCGCGCAACATGGATAGCTAGCGTGACTTGTTAAGAAAAGGCCAAAATCGATTAGGCGTTTAAACGCCAATTAATTATGAAGTCTGTCCTTTTGACAATAAGCTTCGTTGAATTACCCAAAATGCGATCAGTTTTACCGAATAACTGTTAATTCAAGAACCACTAACCTTATTTATTTAGTTGTTAGAAACTATCGAAAATGTAACAATTAAACACCAAATTTTAAAGTGGAAATATGTACCCAATTGAAAACTATAGAAAAGTTATTGCAACGTTGATAATTTTCCCCGCCTAGGATGTCGCCATTTGAAAGCATGTAAAGGAGATAGAAGGCAAACTAGTAGTGGATCCGCATGCACTAGAAGCGCACCAGTTTTGAGTTAAATATTTCCCCTACAGACTATGCGTAAATACATATATAAGAAGCACAAAGTATTCAATAACTAAAGAAATAAAATGAATTTATGTGAGCTCCATATGAAATCATCTATCAGAGTTATTAAAACAGTTTACATATTAAGCGTAAAGTTAAGGAACGCGGTTAACACCTAAATATGTGACCACTAATGCAACATTTCATTTTTAATTAAGCTTGATATATGAGCTCACTTGATGGCATTAATCTTCTGTCACCGAAGATAAAACAGCAAATCAAAATTGGAGAAATAGGTATTCAATAACCCACAAAGTAAAAGGCGCATGCTATTGTTTAGTCAAAATTAAATTGGAAATATTAAAAACAAAATGAAATGACTAATGAAACTGGTTAATATTATACATTTTTATACCCATTTGTGTTTTAGACATTAGTTTCCAAAAATTTAAAAGTGTGTAACAAATTTTAGGGATTTACTGGTAATTATGTACCTTCTACTAATGTTCTAATCGCTGAACCGTTGAATAAATAACTCCAATATTCAGTATTGCAAAACGGTCTTTGTTTAGACTACTTTGGCAGTAGTACTTCACAATTATACATACTTCACAACTAATAGTGTGTTTAAATCAAAACTGATTACTGATTACTCAGGTTGCGCTGCTTTTATACTCTCCTTTGCTTCTTTCGCCAATTATCCTAAGGTCTAGTCGTTTCACGATCATGTGTTCTAGAACCGGTGCACCTCATGTTTGGTTACCCAGATATATACATGTATATTTGTAGTTTATGCTTCTCTTCTAGCCATATGAGTGTGTATGTGTGAGTATAACTTCTTCTCTTAGCTGATGACTACTTATGTGTATGTGAGATATTCTTCGTTACCTTCTATGTACGTATCCTATGTACGTTGCTAGCTTTAATGTGTATGTACATTACATAATAGGAGGTGCTTGCTGTTTTTGTTGTGATTATTTACTAATAGCATAGTGATGCTAATATTCGCCACAAGTGGTTGCCCTTTCGCATACACACAGATAGCACAATTGTCTACTATCATTAAAAATGGTAGGCCCGGACGGGTTTCCTTGTCGATGTTAAAAAAATCTTTGCAATGAGGGACTCAGTTACCTGGCGCTTTTCTTCAACTTTTCAGGGAGACACATATCGTCCGATCTTCCTCCTGTCACCAGTGGCCAAGAAACTTGAAGCCGTTTTGCTCTCTCGTAATATTTTTCTATGGACTTCTCATCAAAGTGATTGTGGGGAGCTTGAAAAATATATTTTTGTTTGAATTTATTTTAAAATAATTTATTTATTTTTGTTCTGCCACAAGTGTCAGCCTACGAAAAAACAATGTATGTATTGATATTCAGTCTGGTAGCATGCAATGTGATCTTTCCAGCCAAAGTCAAATCCTTTATTACATCGGATGCTTTAACATTATAACATAAATAAAACTAATAATATTTGAAAAAAAAACATAAAAATTTAAATTGTTTGTATGGGACATGTACGAGATACGGGACCCATTGAGGTGTGATACATTCAAAACATATTAGCGTTGGAAATTAATAATGAGAACAAGACGAAAGTTGGAGGACGTGTACGATTTTCCGTGGAATGCACCATATATTTATGTGTTTAAAGATTTGAGGAATCTATACAATGCATGCGCATGCATTGACTATGCAATAACAAAAAAAGTTGAGTGTTTCAAGATACCCTGGGACTGGCTGCCGAACGCGCTCTTCGAAACTAATAACGTAGCAATTGTTCTGTATATAAAATTATCTTTATTAATAGCACTACTGTGGTAGTATACCCTCACATTTAAATGCATTCGCGAACTTCACTTATAAGCGAGTTATAATCAAACTCGATATATGTCTGAGTTATGTGCGCTATTAATTTCTGTGTAGGTGTTTTCTTTTCATCTGCTTCCACTTCTTTAGTTGTTATCCAGCATTTATTACTAGCGGTATAGTGACGTATCGAAATTTTTTATTTTAGCCACAGTATTTATCCTAAATATATTTTTGAGAGTTCATAGGGTTGGGGTATATAGTAAGCGGTATCGCCCGAACTTAGACTTTCTTACTTCTTAAATTTAAATTTTTGTTTTTAATACTTCTTTTATAAAAAACAAAGTTTTTTTGTTTGATGAGCTATTTGATGATATAATCAAAAGTTATGAGAAAAACAAAATATTGAAAACCTTATAAAAACCAAGCGAACACGTTTTCTTAGAGCTGACACTGGCAAGCGTTAAGGCGTTAGATGTTAGGCTAAGTAAACTGTGCGGAAAATTGATTAGAAATTAATGCAATATATATTTTTTTATGAAACTCTCCAAACTGGCATCATAATCTGAATGCCTTGTTGTTGATACACAATACATTAGCCAATTGAAATTAACAAAAACCTTGGGACTTCTAAATAATTCTTGTATATAAAAAAATATATAATTGAAATTTGTATCTTTCTTCAAATATAAAATTAATTAGATAAAAGTTAACTTAACATGCTCAGTTTAAATTAACATAAATTCATAAAAAAACTATTTATATTTTACTTATATACAAATCAATATGTTTTGCATTTGACAATCAACTAATCTTATTACAATTTTTTATTAAATTGTCATGAAGGATAGTATAAATCGTTCTATGTAAATTAGCTAAGTTTCATTTCTTGTATTAGCGGTTTATTCACGCTATCTACTGACGTTTACGAGGTCAAAACTATATAAGTATACGTGTGCTATTTAGCTCTTTTTGGAGTAAGTTAATTTCAACAATTTTGCTTGACACATAGACGATTATTTGTTTTCTTCCGGATATACACATAAAATTCTGTGTCGTACCCGTACACATATGCTTCCATCATTTGAACAACATTTTCGTTATTTTCTCGGTCCATAAATCTTTCGAAGAACTTTTCTCTTGAACACCCCTAGAGCCGCTTATGGTGTCATGGTTCATGCTTCTGCACTATATAACAGGACAGGTACGACGAGTGACTTGTGGTACATGACTCTCCTTCGCCGAGGAACTTTACTGTTGAATAGTCTACTTAGGCCAAAATACCATTTAGCGGAAAGTGATTCTTTGCAAGATTGCAAAGCTGGTGTTGTTGTTCTTGTTAATCCTGTGGCCCAAATGAATGAAGTCTTTTACTATTTCGAACTATGCCTGCTAACATTGGCGTAGTTGCCAAGGCGCTAATGCGCTGCTTCTTTGCTTGATGACAGCAGGTACTTCGTTTCGTCCTCATTTCACATCAAACCCATCTTTCCCGCTTCTTGTTTGACGAAGAGGTGATATGTGTCCGTTATTATTTCGTGGGTTTTTCCATGATTTGGTCCATAGTGGAAGTCTGGTGGATGGTTCGTTTTACCAACTCCGAAGTTGCACTGATAAAGTCCAGCTGATTCACGGTAGCCTTTAGTCTTTCGCAAAATTCGCTTGACAGGGCCTTTTATGCAATACCAAGGCTGATTCCGCAATAGTTGACGCAGATTAATTAATCCCACTGCTAATGGACTAGACGAGAAACACCTAGATTCCAATAGTCAAGCATGCACTTGTGCGACCAAATTTTGCAAAGAAGTTTACGAATGCACCTCGCCAACTCCTCGCCGCCATATTTCAATAGCTCCACAGGAAATCTGTTATCGCCCTCGGCCTTGTAGCTTTTTAATCTGGTTATTGCTATTCTCACTTCGTCATATTCGAATGGAGCGACATTTATCCTTCGAATACGGGATCGGGTTCATCATCCCTGGGCAGTGCATCGCTGTCTTCATTTTGTACATTAAGGGCAGCAGAGAAGTGTTCCCTACATTAATGAGTACTCTCTGGACATCAGTTACAATGTCGCTATTTTCGTTCTTACAGGAATTCGCCCGGACTTAAAATCTTCCGTCTGTCGACGAATTTTTTGGTGAAATTTGCGGCCTTGTTCCTGGTGGCTAGCAGCTCAAGTTTTTTGCATTCTCGCTTTTCTGCCTATGCTTTTTTTTTGTTGTAAAGGTGTCTCGCTTCCCTTTTCAACTCGCGGTAGCGTTTAGACACTCTTCCAGTTCCGCTGGTTTTTAGCGTTTCCCTGTAGGGAGTGTATTTTCTTTGTGTTGCAACGTGGCATTCTTCATGGCTAAACGTGAGGAATTGGCGACAAGGTCTTTTTTGTACCAAAAAGAATAAAGCTGGTCATTTCCTGGTGAATGGGGATCAGAAGCTTTTCCCACTTACATGGACACACGGTTCCAACGCTATGTCAACATAAAATCTTAAATTAATTTAGAAAAGAGACCTTACTATTAAGGCCTCAGGGAGATCATTGCTTTCCATTCCGATCGACGTCACACCTACATTATCGGTGTAACCCGACATTTACCAGAAGACACAAATATACTCAAACTTCTCAATTGTAGCTAAAACCATAGAAAAAAGCACAATCAAATGTGGACCCTCAGTAGACGGGATCTCTAAAAAGGGACCTTCTTATGAAAATCACACGGCTGGTTGATCTGCATAAAAACGCGAGGAAAAGTACCACGAAAGACGTCATTGTAAAATACTCATGCCGGATCTGATAAGTTGTTCAAACACCTCACAATTTGTGATTTGTATTTTTATAGACGCCGCCCGCTGTGGTGTTGTGGTAGCATGCTCGCCAACCTGGTTGCTTAAAACACCATTATTTTCAGCTAGAAAAAAGTTTTTCTAAGCGTGCTCGCCCCGCAGCACTGATTTGGCAAACACTCCGAGTGTGTGCTGCAAAAACTTCTCAGTGAAAACTGATCCGCTTTGCAGATGCCGTTCGGAGTCGGCGTAATACACGTAGGTCCCGTCCTGCCAATTTGTAGGAAAAATTAAAAGGAGCACAACGCGATGTGGAACAGAAGCTCGACCCTAAATCTCTTCGGAGGTTATCGCACCTTGCATTTATTAATTTTTTTATGTTTTTATCGAAACTTTCAGACGATGTATCATTAGATGGGCACAGATATAAAAAAAATAATGTTGGGCCAACTACCATCGCAGCCATAGGGGTTGACGGATTGAATGTCGGTCCTTCTTTGGTGTTCTTGAAAAATGGAACAACAGCTATATCTCTTTTTAGGCAAAGGAGAAAATATTTGAACTACTGAACTTTTGTTAAATTTCTACTTATTTAAATTTCCTCTAACGGATTTCATAAATTTTTGGTTTGACGTTCGATAGTGGCTTGATCTCCAGTCACATATAACCACAATCGCCACCATACTCAAATATTCTCTATAGCAAAATGTTCTAGATCAGTACTATGGTCGTAATGCTTGCCCGTAAAATTAATTGCGCACTTCACTTATAGCATGTTTAAATCGATCTTATTTGCATTCCTTAGCTTGTACTGCTTTTATACTCTCAGCTGTCTTGTTCGCTTATATCTCCCAAGCGAACAGCCTTCTCGAATAGTTGCTTATACATTTATGGTTTATGTATCTCATATTTTATGTGGATACACATATGTATATCTGAGGTTTATATTAGATCATATGCGGTATTTATTGCTGTGTACATCTTTACATCATATATTCACTATTGCCTTCTATGTATATGTATGCCTGAGTAGTATGCGCTGTGCATCTGGGAATCTCATATTCTCTGTTGCTTTCTATGTGTATACACTGCCTGGGTAATATGCGCTCAATATTGCTGTGCTCATATATGTGCGGCTGTTATCTGTTAAATCTGCTTGACTTGCTGTTGTTGTTGACCAGCATTTATTACTAGCAACAAAGTCACCTATCGAAACTGCTAATATTCGCCAGAACTTTAGCCGTGTTTTTTACACGTTTATACGTCTACGTTTGAGGGTAAAAAAGCGCTTATCCTCACTTAGATAATGTTTAGGAGACCCATCTAGCGGCAGTGGTTAAATAACTAGCTACAGAACATGCTGTACCGAAAAGCGGAGACACAAACCTCTGGAGTATGTATGTGTATAACATCAGCTGAATCGGTTGCGGTGAATAGTGGACACACACCATTTGTAGAGGTAATACATAGAGTAGTGTAGAGGTGAAACATAGACACGATCTACACATCAAGTGCGATACAATAATGAGTCGTCTGCGGAAGACCTTATAAAAAATTATTCGGATAAAAAAAATATATACCCACCGATAAGTATGCCAACGAGAACAGTATGAAATTGAATGCGATCTATATCTTATAATAAAATTAAATTTGGAATAAATAGAAACTATCAAAAAAAGCCATACAATGACTTCCTAATCTTCCATAAACATTGACACTTGAGGGCAGTGACTGCCAGATTCGACATGCAACCGCTTTAAAATTCTGCTCACTCATACATGTCATATAAAATAGGTCCAACGCGCAACGAAAGCACTAAAAACAACTCCAAAGCCATGAGGCGTAAATGTTATAAATAAAAAGTATTTTTGAGTCAAACATTTTTTTTACGCCTATTAATTAATTTTGATGAACTGTCTGGCATATTTCCTTTTTATTATTTGAGAGGGAATTTTTTTATGTTTTTATTACTTCCTTTATATTAGGTAGGTTGAATATTTTTCCGCTTTTCATACAAATTTTGCAATCGATTTTTAAGTAACTTCTCATTGAGCTACAAACCTGAAACTTTACACATAGGTTAGAACACCGTGACAATGCAAGAAAAGGAAAAAAATCCGTTAGATGGCGCACGGATCGAAATAATTAGATAAGAATTTGAAAATTTTCAAACCAGCTTTTAAGTATCTTCTCGATGAGCTAGAAACTTGAAATTTCAAACTTAATTCAGAGGTCGATGACAGCCGATGACACGATACAAAAATATTCGCTGGTGCACGGGATGAGATATTTAGAAAAATCGTACGAGACGGAGGGAATTTTGGGATTGGTTTTTATGTCAGTTGTCATTGAGCTACAAATGTAAAGCTTCACAGATAGGATAAGACGCCGAGAAAATTTAAGAAAAGGAGAAAAAAATTCCGCTAGGTGGCACACGGATCGAGTTAGAGCTTAATTCAGAGGTCGATGACAGCCGATGACACAATACAAAAAGTTTCGCTAGGGGGTGCACGGACTGAGATATTTAGAAAAAGCAAACGGAACGGAGGAAATTTTGGGATTGATCTTTATGTAAGTTCTCATTGAGCTACTACTGTAAAACTTCACAGATAGGATAAGACGCCGAGAAAATTTAAGAAAACGAAACTAAATTCCATTAGGTGGCGCACGGATCTATATATTTAGATAAGAATTCGAAAATTTTATTGTTTTGAGATCAATTTTAAAGTAACTTCTCATTGAGCTACAAATATGAACCCTCAGGTTAAGACACCGTGACAAAGGAAAAAAAGGGAAAAAATTCCGTTAGGTGGCGCACGGATCGAAAAAATTAGATAATAATTTAGAAATTTGAAACCAGGTTCTAAGTAACTCCTCGATGAGCTAGAGGCGAAAAATTAAGAGCTTAATTCAGAGGTCGGTGACAGCCGATGACACAGTACTAAAAATTTCGCTAGGGGGTGCACAGACTGAGATATTTAGAAAAATCAAACGGAACGGAGGGAATTATGGGATTGATTTTTATTCAAGTTCTCATTGAGCTACAAATGTAAAGCTTCACAGATAAGATAAGACGCCGAGAAATTATAAGAAAAGGAGAAAATAAAAATGAAATAAAAAAATTTTAAGCACTTCCTTTATATAAATGGACAAAAATCAGCGAAAAATGTCTCCTTATATAAACACATATTCTTGCTAAACTTTTATTTTTAAATTTAAAAGTAGAAATTGCAAAAATATTTATGAGAAGTTAAAATATAAAGGTGGAGCGCAATTGATTGACTAACAATATCTCCTTTCTTACCAACTATCCAATCCAAGTAATGTGCGCTCCACTTTTATATTTTTATTTCTCATAAATATTTTTACAATTTCTATGCCAAAATTTTAAAATCAAAGCTCAGCAAGAATATATCGTTATATAAGGATACATTTTTCGCGGAATTTGTCCATTTATATAAAGGGAATGCTTAACATTTTTTTATTTTATTTTTATTTAACATTCAATACAAAAAAATTTTATTTAAAGCGACAAAAATTTTTAACTACCTTGAATGCATAATAAATAAAATGATATAAAATAATTCCACACGAAACTAAAGTAAATCATTTTTTAATTTATTACAGCAAAATAAGGAGTAGAGCGGACGAATGGCTTGGAGTCGAACTTGCTACAAGACATAAACAGCTTCATGTGTCTGTGTTCATTTGCGTTTTATTGTATGCTTACCACATTGGGTATCTATTTCGTATGCCAAGCGCATTGAAATTTTAAGATCCATAATTGGTTCTACTGCGCTTACGCACACTGTGTGTGTGCCAAGCTCTCAAAGGAAATCGCATCGTAAACGAAAATCTGTCTCTTGCCGTTGGCCAACATAATTTTGTTGGCTGCAGGTAAGTATATTGAAATATTATTTTTTTCTATTTTGGCAAAACACAGCAGGTTGTCCAAACGTCGTACGTAGTCAGACAGTCAGTAAATTTGCCTGTTATTTGGTTAAAATGGTCAATGAATAGCCATTGTGGCAGATGTGACAAAACCATTCAAAACCATTATGGCTAACACTTTAATCAAACCAGCCATTGACCCCTGCTACACATCCAATTTTTTGTGGTACAAATAAAATCGCGTTAATTTTTATTCGTAAAACATTCTTGGGACTGCTGCTGTTATTGTTGTTGTTGCAGCGTTAAGTATAATCCCTAAACGTTTGTTGTTATTCCTTTTCCGGATATAGATCTGGTACGTTCCGGTAAAAATCACCATTAAGTTAAAAGCCTGACAACTTCGGAAGCGACTTAATATGACCATATTGAACCTGGTTGTTGTTGTGTTAACCGTGCTTCGCCTCACTCAATGAGTGCGACCACTCGCAAATTGTCATCAAAAACCTTTAACGGAAGTCCAGGGAAACTGGCAATTTCAATAAAGCCGATTGATGCTAGAGGCGTAGGTTCCACATTACAATTGAAAAGATGGTTGGTGTCATGTGGGGACACATCGCATGCGGACATACATTTCGTATGTCGGGTTAGATTCTGGATAAGCAAGAGTTCAAATAGATTAAACGGAGATACCAATTGCATATAACCTAGCTAGAAACAAAGGCATGGACAGAAGCGAAGGGTAGAAAATTTACAAGATCATAAGCCAATCCTACGATTTTACTACTTTACAAAATGGCTCATTCCCCAAAGTAGAGAGAACTTAAGGCTCATTTAGGTATACTATAAGATTAGATTACTGCCTTCTGGCGACACATGCTTATAAGTTAGGCTAAGTAAGTATATAACAGCAAATACACGAAACGTGAGATGCAAGAAGAAACGGTTGTGCATGTTGTGTTCATGTGCTGCGCTCGAGAGGTCAAAGCTGCAGCTGCTAGAGATGGCAGAGTTGGCAAATGTCGAGGCAGCTTAATTGCTGATGCTAAAAAACTTCTAATTTTTTCCAAGAACTCGCCTACCGAATGCCGAGCACCTACAGAGCACCTATAAGAGCAACGTGATCCCAAAACATATATGGCGTAGTTCTTAACCCACCTCCCGACGAAATACTTCACGATAGTGTCGGAGTAAGTCATCAACATAGTCCAGCGAATTAAAACGCAGCGGCTGCGCTGGCTAGGCCATGTTATGCGAATGAAAGATGATGCTCCGGCCAAGAAAGTGTTTCTATCGGAACCCGCCTATGGAAGCAGAGGTAGAGGGCGGCCCCCACTCCGTTGGAAGGACCAGGTGGAAAACGATTTAAACTCCCTTGGTGTGACCAATTGGCGCCGGTTGGCGGAGCGAAGGAGCGACTGGCGCGCCTTGTTGGACGGCCATAACCGTTTAGACGGTGAAGCGCCAATTAAGTAAGTAAGTAAGTGTCGGGGTAAGTACCATTAGATGGTAGAAGGTTTACTGCCGTTAAAGTCCTATACTGACTTTGAGACTTTCGTTGTTTCCTTCTCTGAAAAAAAACCGCACATACACCGCACATTGCACAAAGCATTGTGCTCTGCAACGTGTTTAAATATTATTTTTCGCATTTGATTTTTAAATTTCGTTTAACTAATAAGCGTATATAAATTTATTTTCGCCCCAATTTCCACGAACACGTATTTCTTCAACTTGCATAGCATAAAAGCTATTGCGCACGCGCATATTCTCACCAAAAATGGGAATTTGATTGACTGGGCAGAAAAAATATTGGTGCCTATTGCCATTTTTTGTTGATTTAAACTATTATAAATTATGATATCTACAAATCATTGTTTTATGCTTTGTGTTGCACGTGAATTGCTTATGAATTTGAAATGTATGTATGTTTGTATTGTAATATTATACTGTATAGTTGGGTCGTTGGTTTGATATCTGAGGCTAATCATATCGTAAGTTTGCAATAAAATACTTCATCGTAGACCCAATTAATTAAATAGTTTAATATTAATGGAATTACGCCAATTGTTCAGAGGCATTTCCAATTTGATAGCGGCGCATTTGGTCAACGAGGTTAACCAAATTTAGATGGTTAGGTAAACCGGGGTTAAACTGTAACTTTATATATCATTTATTATATAGCCTTTAAAAAAAAAAAAAGAGTTAATATTTAGCGTTTATATGTATGTTTCCTTCTACTTATTTAACTATTTCACTCAGCGTATGATAATTCTTTTGTAGCTGAGCAGTTTAAGATCTCGATGCTGGAAAAATGTGATTTAGACGCTATTGCTGCGGTTGCGAATTTTTCTGCGATCCCTTTCAGCATGCATAAGTCACGTCAGAACTAGAAAGGCTCGCAGCAGTCCAGCAATTTATTTGTTCGGGGAACTAGGTTCCCTATTAAAGATTTCTCTTCCAAAGTCTTTTAACCGAGTTTTGCGCTGAAAAAATAGGGCAATCAAATATTACGTGTTCTGCGCTCTCCAGTTCGGTGGGACAGTGTGGACTGAAAGGATTCTTTTCTATCCAGTGCTTGAAACTGCCGTGCCCACTCAGTATCTGCGTGAGACGGTAGTTTACATTTCAGGGTAACGGGAAGGGCCAGCGCCATTTCCTATATTCTTCCCCGTGCTTACCAACTAACTATTGGTCTTGATCTTGCATTTTTTTTGGCATCTTCAAATGTTAGTCGGAGCTATCAAATTTGTTTGGGTGAGAGTTACACATAGGGCCTTAATCTCTATTTCAAAACGAACGTTCGTTTCACCTCACAGATAAATCGTTCGCCTCTTTGTATTATGATAAAAGATCACGATCACAACGAAAACAACTGATTATATCGTTACAATAACGTAAGTAATGTATATTATCTATAACGAAAAGCTCGTAAAACTAGGAAAAAACATATCAAATACAAACGAAATCAAATTGCCTATCGTTTATTGCAAACAAGTGGAATATTTAAAATATATTTGTACATATGAATATGTCTATATGTACATAGAATGCAGGTTGTGGTTGCGATCTAAACGCAACATCTCGTGCCTGCCAACTTCTGCCAGGTTTGATGAAATCACATATAGAAACAAGCGCACAAAGATGTTGCCGGTAGTTAGGTGAGTTTAGTACGCCAGTTGAGACTTGATGAATTCTGTGTCTTAATTCGTACAAAACTGGGTATGCATATCGGATCCCGATGCGAATGCGTTTAAGCTGTGATGCTTGACTGCTTTAAATGCATTTCGAGGCTCGCACTGTCCAATTTTCAGAACATTTAGATGTTATTTTCATTAATCTTGATATATCTGCACATTGAAAACGGGGCATGAAGGAAAAATAGTGGAAAAAACAGAGGAAATGGTACTGAAAAGTAGAGCATGTTGGAGGGAAGTGGGAAAAGTAAAGAGGACAAGAGGAAAGGGGAGAGTGAGAGTAAAAGTTGGAATAAGGAAATCGTTTGGGACAAAGTAGTAAAAAGACGTTAACAGAAGGAGTAAGAAAAACAAACGGAATAGATAAGGAATAAAAGTGACAGCTAGACGTTGATAAGAGCAAGAGAAGGAAGAATAAAAGGATGGAGATGTTCAATGGGAAGGTTGAGGTAAATTAGAGGGGAGAGGAAATAAGAGAGGAAGAAAAGGGTTAGCTAGAAGAGAGGCGGGAGGCTAGATAGAGAATGTCGGAAACATGTCTCTGCGGTTTGCTCATACGACTATTTCTTTTGTCTTAACGTTTCCATGGTCAGCAAGAGCTGTTTAAAATAAAGCTCTGATAAGCCATATATTTCATTTTTGCCATCAAAAAATTTCGACCACAGGCACGTTACTTCATAGCTCAGAAGGATTTTAATGTAGTATTATTGTATGATACTGAAAAAATCAATGCTGCAGATAAGTCAGGAAGCAACACTCAAATTTTTGAGTGCAAGTATTGTCAAATGTGACTATATTTTGTAATGATGACTTCAGCTGTATGGCTTATTGCATTATGAATTTAAAATTTTTCAAATATTTATAAATTTGAGTGTCAAAAATTCAACGTAGTGTTTCCAATATTTTGAAATTAGGCAATATAAGGTAAACAACTTTGAAAAACTTATCCTATTTTTATAAGTTTTTATAAAAATTAATACGGCAACCCAATATTTGACAAATCTACTAGAGGAAATCGTTTGAACACTAATCGTCGTCTGAAATTTAGTTGCAATGCAGAAAGGTGCAAATTATCTTGTCACAAACAACGGAAAGTTTCGCTTAGTTCACAATTAGTTCTATATTGTATTACAAGAAGAGGTTGCTAGTATTACGTAGTTCGAGAGGGAACACTAAATTTCACTTTGTTCAGAAAAAACGGTCAGTTCAGTAGTTTCAACATAAATAGTACACCAAGCAATTCTCTTTAACTAGCAAGACTTCAAAGATTGATAAGCGATTATAAAAAGAGTCCCATTGACAATGGCTCACTGTTTGATATGTGATAACTCTGCCGCTCTAGTAACCAGATTCTTGACCACGCGAAGGCATCAAGACATTAAAGTGATAAATTTTTCGGGAAAATACAAGATACATTGAAAGAGTTTATCATACTACTTTGCTGCGATGCAGAACTGCATATGTTAAAGTACACCATTTTCAGTTGTAAATGATGAAGCGTTACTTGGAAAAAAGAATAGGAAATTGTAAATGACATACCGTCACATGGAAATGAGAATAGTTATTTGTAAATGAGAAAGCGTCAATTGGAATTAACATTAGTAAATTATAAACCATATTACTCAATTGTAAATTCGAAAGCGTGAAATGTATACGAGAAAACATCATATTAAAATTGAATACCCCATTGTAAATGCGAAAGTGTCACTTCGATATGAGAATAGACATTTTTAAATGAGAGAGCGCCAATTGAAAATGCGAAAGCATAATTTGTATTGGGGAATAGTCAGTTGGAAATGAGAAACCGTCAGATGTAAATGCGAAAGCGTCATTTGGAAATGAGAATAGTTAATTGTAAATGCAAAAGCGTCATTTGGAAATGAGAATAATCAGTGGCGCTTTCGCTTATTCAGTTCATGCTTTCTCATTTACACCTGATTATTCTTATTTACATCAGACGCTTTCGCATTTAAATATTACGCTTTCTCATTAACAACTGGAAATGGTGTAGAACTTTATAATAAAATTCTACGAAATTATGTCTACTTATCAATTTATTAAATTAGATATTTTCTTGAATAACTCTTTGCAACTGTAAATTTTATTAATATTTTTATTCACCCGGCAATAGCAATTCAAAATTAAGTACCCAAACACGTTTAGGCTGTAAAGCATTAATAACTTGCGCTTTTGTGCTACTAAATAAGGCAACACTGATTTAGTTTACTACATTTTCTATCACAAATATGCGTCATAGTTATAAATATTTTTATATATTTAACTATGCTTTACCAACATTAACCCAAATAATAAGGCAAAACATCGTGCATTTTCAAGTAGTAGTAAGCTTAGTATCGAACTTAGCAAAAACTTTTACCAATTACAACTTTTGGAAAAGTAATACTTTTTAATATAAACTTATTTCTTTTTACAATTTCCTGTCATAAATTTTATTATTTCAAACGGTTGTGAGGAATACTTAATAATTATCCAACACCTTAAGACCTCAAAAGTTGTATACATAAAATAAGAAAGAAGAAGCAAGGAATAAACGAAATTAAAACAAGTAAAGACGGACTATCTTCAGCTGAGCCGAAGACTTAATACCTTTCATGAATGGAGCTTTCTCTTCATGAATCGGCTATATATGTATAATGTGTAATATATAGAGAATAGATGCGGCATTTTCGATAATTATAAATAGGTCGGTTCTCCTCAC
This sequence comes from Eurosta solidaginis, assembly GCF_040869045.1. NCBI lineage: Eukaryota > Metazoa > Arthropoda > Insecta > Diptera > Tephritidae > Eurosta > Eurosta solidaginis. The sequence goes on from NC_090323.1 coordinate 54,687,811, forward strand.
ACTAAGTTTCAACTTTCTTGTTATCTGCATGAGATAGCTATCAACATGAATCCCTTCTGAACTATATATGTCCAATACATAAGTATTTTACGAATCTTGAAGCTTCTAACTATTAAAATGGAGTAGAATTCATGAAAAGCTACTTATATGAATAATCGGTTGTATGAAATATATGCTGAATATATGTCCGATCTCTATAATTTTTTCAGACAACAATAAATGCTGTATACATAAGCATTAGCTGAAATTTGAAGCTTCTACCTTTTAAATTGGAGTAGAAACTACGAAAAGCTTCTTATCTGAATAACCTGTTGGAGTAAATATATCGTAACGAATTTTGGGAAATTCCTGATAATTATGCACCTTCTGCTAACGATCAAATCGCTGAACTGTCGAATAAATAACGCCAATATTCAGTATTGAAAAATGGTCTTTATTTAGACTACTTTGGGTGTAGTACAATTATACTTCAATATCACGTACTTCAGAAAAGCGTGCTTAAATAAAATTGATCGGTTATTCCTCAGCAAGTGCTGCTTTTATACACTCTATTTCGTTATTCGCATATTTCTCCTAAGGTCTAGACTTTTCACCAAAATGGGACAGCTGTATCGCATACTTTACTATAGGTGTTTTTTTTGCAAGCGAGCTGGAAAAAAACGCTTCAACTAGCTAAACAGTTTCACTATGGCAAAACCATACAGATGGTTACTTTCTTTAGCTGCTTTGACATTTCTACTTCTAGCGAAGTATGTTTTTGACACTCAAGCAGAGAATTACAAAAACAAAATACATGAAATGCGTGTGTTTGTTTGTATGTATGTCACCCTGCCGCCACGCTGTTATTTTGTTATTTGCGTTTATCTGCACATTCGTATGTTCATTTCATTCGCTCGTTCACAGTAGTGCCCTATTTTTGAATATGCAACACTATACAATACTATCAAACAGGTTTCAGTTGAAACCGCTTAGCCAACTCAACTCGATTACTTTTTATTGTTGCTTGCCATGCAATTCGGTAAGCTAGCTAGTGTTTTAATTGTAATAGTTTGCAACGAAATACAGCTTGTATTTATTTAGCTATATGCATGTGTATGTGTGAGTAATAATTTCTGCTCTTAGCTGATTACTACGTATGTGTTTGTAAGACAATCTCTTTGCTTTAAGCTACTGGTTATGTGTGTGGAATATTCTTCGTCGCCTTCTATGTAAGTGTGGCTGCTTGCTTTAATTTCTATATGAACATAAGTGCGGCTGTTGCTATTTTTGTTGTTGTGATTATTTACTAAGAGCATAGTGATGCTAATATTCGCCGCAATATGCTATATACTACCAATCACTTTGACTTTCTCAGACAATTATATATGCTCTTCACCAAAGCATATTGTGAAATTTGAAGCTTCAATTTAATAAGTTGAGAAATATATGACAAAAGCTCTTTTTTCTTAAAAATCGGTTGCATGGGGGATATATGCTCTAGCGGTCCACTCCAGCCGGTTCCAACAATTGTCTAAACGGACACTTAAATATACCCGCTCACCAAATTTTATCAAGATATTTCAAAAATTGATAGACTAGTTTGCATGCAAAAAGACGGACCTGGCTAAATCAACTCAACTCGTCATCCTGATCATTCAGTATACTTATTGGTGGAGCTATTTCTTCTCCTTTACTCTCTCTTACTTTTGAGATTCATGAGAAACTTAATATACCATTTAATTTTCATGAAAGGTATAAAAAAGGAATGAGCTCAGCATTGCAGCTTAAGTAGAGACCATAACTTCAGTTATTTCACCCGCATGTGCCCTTTTATAACGGCAGCGGTTTGCGTTGTTTTTCATTTGGATCAGCTAAGCTTCGAATGTGTGCGCTATTCTGTTATACTCATAAATACACAACTAATAGCTTCATTACTACACAATAAAGTAACATTATTGTAAGCTGTCAATAATGCATGACAGCCAAATAAAAGGCAGTTGAGCGATATAATATAAAAAAATGAATGTAAGGCGCGATAACCTCCGAAGAGATTTTAGGCCGAGCTCTTCTTCCAATTTACGTCGTGCAGCTCTTGATTTTTCCTACAAATTGGCGGGACGGGACCTATTTGTATATGATAATCGTTAAGTTAGGATGAATGGAATGAACCAACCAGCTGCTTCCCAACCCAAAACTAGGGCCACAAACTGTCTGGGCCCATTGTAAAGCCCTAAAAAGTAAGCAACCGTCACCCTTAAATTTAACCCTTCTTAATTCCAAATACTATGTTCTCTAATCCGCAGGGCCGTGATAACGACAATTTTTTTCGATCCAAATCAAAAAGTGGTAAGAACAGGATTGTGTTGAGCGCCTATATGGGAGTGCTATCACAGAGCTCCGAACCCCTCTGGACTTTTTGCAAGCGTTTGAGGCTCGTAGCCTTTATAAGCAGCGGACGCCAAAACAGAACACAACATGGGGGAAATATTCTGATAGATCTCATGTGCTTCTTTGGAGAAAAGCCACACTATGTAGACATCAACTCTTATAGAGGTCAGCAATGAGGTTGTTGCTTTCTTCACCGAATCCGCTATATTCTCACCCCATAGTATTTTCTTTCCAGAATGACTCGCAAATACTTGACTTTTTTGCTGAAACCACGCTTTCGCCGTCAACCTTGGGTGGTAAAAGATTCGACGTTTTGTACCTTTTTGTGAAGGAGACCAGAGTCTCAAGATGTTTGCCCAGTTCCGTATTGTTAACAAAACTGTCTCCATTAGTTGCAAAAAATTAATTTTCCCTACACAATAAAACAAAATCCTACGCGTTGCCAATCACCTTATGGCACTCCACTTCCAAGAGTTGTAGTAGTCGGTTGACTGTCACAGCCAAAATAGCAGAAAGAGAACACCTACTTATATATTTCCTGTATTTAGCAGTCTATATAGCGTTTTTCCACCTAGCTCACGGTAAATATCAGCGGGTGAGCAGTTAGTATACCAATTGAACTGGTCACGTGTCGATACGAAGGCTCATTAAGGCCTAAGTGATTGTTTCCGAAAGAATATTATTATACTCAAAAATGCCACCAGTGTATATTTTTTGAGATCCACCGAGCTTTGAATGACAGATTCAAAGTAGTGCAGAGCAGTTTCGGTGGATCTGATTTTACTCTATGCTCGTTAAGCTTGCGAAAGGAGCGACGGCTCTATAGATCTCCTGAAGGCTCTTTGGTATAAAAGCTACCTTACACTCTCTCCATAATATGAGTGCGTGATAATGCCTTAGACAGTTTCCAAATAAACCCTTAACCACGACTTGACAAATTCAAAAGCATGTAACAGTTGTGCTAAAAAGATACCATTCGGCCCCGCTATTTTGAGAATTTTTTTGGATCGTTTCGTTGTAGTTCATGTATTGCTTTTGTCCTTTTTGAATCAAAACTTGGAGTTGTGCTCGGAACTATTTCTATACAATTTCAGGAACTGCTCGGAGATATTTTGAGATTATTCCAGAACTATTTAGAGACTGTCTCAACATGCTTCATCAGCATTTAGCGCACTTTTCGGGATTGTTTGGGATCGTTTTTTCAATTGTTTTCGGATAACCATGGCGCTCACTTTGAATATATTTCATAACAAATTGAGGACTATCTGCGGATAACTTGGGGATTGATTTCGATAATATTTTGGATATTTTCGATATAGCTTTCAGAATATATATCGCTGGATTATTGGAGACCGTGGTTGGACCTATTCTAAGACCATTTCTGTCATATTCATATATCATTGCGCAAAATAGATGCACCAAGGCCGATTTAACCCAGCCTGTAGTCTGTATGCAAATTTTTTTCTAAGGTTTTCAGTCGAAATTGAGTCAATTAATTTGATATCTAAACAGGGTTATTAGGATAGTTATTGGATGATTTCGGGATCATGTTGGGACCATTCCCAGATAGTTTTTGGGCTATCTCTTGATTATTTAAAGACTTTTTGTTTGTTACTAATAAAGACTTTTTTGGATTATTTCTGATCACTTCGTTGCTATTCTGTACAATTTCGAGACAGTGTTTTGATATCGCTTCAGAACCATTTCGAAATATTTGCCACATTGTTACTTTTAATATTAATTTATAAATTTTTTTTTGTTTTATTTCAGGACTATCATTGGTTCATTTTGATTCAATGTGGTGACACATTGTTTTGGTGCTTGTTATCGGAACGTACCGGATCTACATCCGGAAAAGGACCATCAACATCTAGCTGCGAGTCATGTTTTCCCATTTGATTTTGATGAAGAAAATAATATTTTTTATTTGAAGTCATTATATATGCAATGGCTGTTTTTTTTTTTTTTGGGTAACACTTTTATGCATGAAATTGGCTTAAATGGCGCAAACTTTAAAAGCTCATCAAACCGACAAGACAAGCATACAATCAAATCCAAATTCTTTTCTGACCGAATTGCATAGCTCTGACAGGCCCACTGAACAAACCCTGAACCGGCGAATGCCAGTTTTAAATGCGGCACTATTTAAAAGTCATACTGTACCTATGTAAGTATAAAAATGCAGCTAGCTTTATGAATGAATAATGGACAAATCGAATTAAGCATTCCAACAAAGAACGATTCTTAAGAAATTAATGCATCATTTTACTTTGGCCTTAGCGCATAATAATGAATGAATGATTGGATGAGCTTTAATATTTGAAATTTTATGCAAAACTTGTTCAGCACATTTATCAAAAATTGAAGGGAACGGAATCAATTGTGTAAAAAATGTCAGGTGTAAAAGGTACAAAAAACAACAACAAATGTTCCCAAAATATTTGCTTACAAATTTTTTTGTTTCATGTTAGCCGCTTTTCACAATTCATGAAAAGGGTTAGGGCCATAGCACGCACCAGCTGTTAGGCATGTACTTTAAAATAGTAACATCAAGCACACATAAGAAAGGATTTTGGTTACTTTTAAGTAGCTTTCGTGTTTATTGCGTCTACTTATTTCGATTCAATAAACATTTTTACAGTTACCAAAAAAAGTGCTATGATTACAACAAGTGAGTGTATAACTTTTGCGCTCAGGGGCGTAACGATATCGCCGGAGGATGGGGCAGAAAAATACAAATGCAGTTGTCGAAATTCAACCACTACAACCTCCAGTACACCTTTGCTTGGCTTCGCTTGTTTCCCTTTCCTTTATTTTGCTTTGTTTTTATTTCATTTCCACTCCTTTCCTTTTCTTTGCTTGTCTTTTATTTCCTTTCCTTTCATTGCTTTTTTCATTTATTTAACTTTATTTTATTTTTTAATATTTTATTTTATTTCATTTTATTTTTCTTTGTTTTATTTTATTTTTATTTTTTTTTATTTTATTTAATTTTATTTTGCTTTATTTAAATTTTGTTTATTTTATTCTATTTAGTTTTATTTAATTTAATTACATTTTTTTATTTTTTGGTTTTTACATTATTTTGTTTAATCTAATTTAATCTACTTTTATTTTAGTCTATTTATTTTATTTGCCTTTATTTCGTTTTATTTTTCTTTATTTTATTTTATTTTATTTTATTTTATTTTATTTTATTTTATTTTATTTTATTTTATTTTAATTTATTAAATTTTTTTTAATTTTATTTTATTTTTTTTTTTGTTTTATTTAAATTTATTTTATTTTATTCTATTTGGTTTTTTTAATTTTATTATATTTTATTTGCTTTTGCATCATTTTATTTAATTTGCATTATTTTATTTTCTACTATTATACATATTTTATTTTTTTCTATTTCATTTATTTTATTACATTTTGTTTTCATTTTATTTTTCTTTTTTTTATTTTATTTTATTTTTTTTTTTAACTTAATTTAATTTAATCAAATTTTTTTGCTTTATTTAATTTTTTTTTATTTTATTTGATTTAGTTTTATTTAATTTAATTTAATTTATTTTTATTTTATTTTAAATTTTGGTTTTTACATTATTTTGTTTAATCTAATTTAATCTAATTTATTTTAATCTATTTATTTTATTTGCCTTTATTTCATTTTATTTTTCTTTATTTTATTTTATTTTAATTTTTTTATTTTTTTATTTTTTTTATTTAATTTTTTTTTATTTTAATTTATTTTATTTTATTCTATTTATTTTTTTTAATTTTATTTTATTTCATTTTATTTGTTTTTGCATTATTTTATTTTCTTCTAATATACATATTTTATTTATTTCATTTTATTTTAATTTAATTTAATTGAATTTAATTTAATTTAATTTAATTTAATTTACTTTAATTAAATTTTATTTTGTTTTCTTTATTCTAAGCCAAAAATATACCTTTGCCCCTCTACTTCTACTGAAGGTAAAAGTACCTCTTTTGGAGTAGAGGATACCTGCACCTAAGCCCTGCAAAAAACGCCTCAGCAAAACATTCGCACATTTACTCCACGTTGATATCACCATCTCTCCAAAGCGGATGGAACTCACTTTTCTTAGCCAACGACATTTCCATAGCGGTCGTCGGCATTACTTTCCACTAAGTTTCACCATTCCTACTGCTTGTTCTCCACAATCATTCTATTACATTCACTCACTTCCCTACTTAATTGACGCCTCAGCTGAGATACGTACATAATCAGAATCAATTCGCCAAACACATTGAAACAGACGTGTTGAGCTTACAGACGTCGAACTTACACATCTCCTCTTAACAGCTAGATCCCGCGCTAACCGATTGATGTGCTGATTCCGTCGATTTTTCCATCTTTCGAACATATTGTCATTTATTAGTAGCCGAAATGTGAAAGTGTAAAAGCTCTCCTCTCTGCATCAATTATTTCTTAAATATTTTACATTTTATAGCTTCCTACCTAAAACTATGAGGTCTCCTGCCCCATATTGCACACGCCTATGTTTGGGTGCAATTAATTTTTATTTTATTAAATTTGATTAAAATATTCAAACCTTTAAACTGTATGCATATAATGCATTCATTACAAGTACATTCATTTAAAAAATATATTTATTTATGTGAATGTCACTAAACTTTTTTTCTCTTTTAATAGCAATTACAAGTAAAATTAATATTCAGTTGCAATTGCAACTGCATGAAAATTTGGAAGTGTGACTTTATTATTTTGGATTTTTAACACGAAGATGTATATGACAGGAAATGACCAAAATTAAAGTTTGTTAAAGCTTGAATGGGTGTATTAGGGTCAATGACTGAGAAAGGCTCTTGCCTGTGTGGAAGTTGACTGAGTTTTAAAGGACTATTGTATAGTAGGTTAGTAGTAGCCTCGCATAGCCTGAATATGCCAATAAATAAAGGCGCGATAACCTCCGAAGAGATTTTAGGCTCTGTCTTCCAATTTTTGTCGTTCTCCTCTTTAATTTTTCCTACAAATCTGTAGGACGGAAGTTGTATGTCGACTCCGAACGGCATTCGCCTGACAGATAAGTTTTCACTCAGGAGCTTTTCATGGCAGAAACACACTCGGGGTGCTAGCTAAATCACTGCCGAAGGGGGCCACTTAGAAAAACTTTCCTCTAATTGAAAAACTTATTTCTATAATATTGATATTGCTTTGCACGGGACTGAACTCAGGATCTTCAGTATGGTAGGCGGAGCACACTACCACCACATCACGGCGTCCGGATGGGATTGGTGTCTATGTCCGGCTGGTCGATGTCCACGTGAAAACAAAAGATGACATTATCGTCATCCAAGAAAAGCGACAGGCGAAGCAAGGAAAAGGCGATGAAAGCAGTGACATTTAATGTAGTGGCCATGCAAATAACCGCAGTTTCTGTGTAGCGTCTGTGTTATGAGACTTTTTCACCAAGTAACGGCATTCACGCCTGTGGACGAACGTCTCACCGCCATCCGTATAAAATAAATTTTTTTAAGTCACATCTATAGGTATACAGGCAATGCGGGGACGATGACGAGCACGCATAAGCGAACGATGCCCCCGCCGTGATATAATTTTTTTTTGGGCCAGGGTCGGAAAATTCAGCCTCCAAAACAAAACCTCACCTAATGAAATGAGGCTGATGCACTTCGGCGTGATCGACACGAATTTGGAAAATAATTCACGTATGATGTAAATTGGATAAATTTTCCGTCATCCTGGGAAGCAGAAACATTCGCCTTAAAATGATAAACGTAACGTTCTTTCTACCGAGGTTGTACCAACGTCAAGTTATGAACTCAATAGTTTGAGTTTTGAGGACGATATAGGAAGGTATATCTGAGGGGTCCTTGAAAAGCCATCCATACATCAGATTCAGCAGTTAAATTAATAATTGGGACAACCCAACATCGTATAAAGGACGCTAATGACTACTTACGTATAACCGAGCTCACTCCCCAAGACAATTAGAGAAAAAAGAAAGCCTCCATAGTGTACTAAGCAAAGTGCTAAGACGAGAATAGCGATATGCTGATGATATTTAAACGTGAAAACCCATAGGCTGGAAAAGAAAATTTTGTGAAGAATAGGCCAGATAGAATAATACTTTTTGAAGGTTGGATCACATTTAATCATTATTTGCACTTCTTCTTGTAAAAGTGTTTCGCCCCATACAATAGGTGCGATCGCTCCTGAAATGACATTCGTATCTTTTAAATGCATTGATTTAAGAAGCGTTGGTTCCACAGTATAATGGATAAGATGATTGATGTTATGTGGGGACACTTAGGACATATATCTTGTATGTCGGGATAGCGTGAAGGTGGCGCTCGTCTTCCTGCAGCGTCGGCTTTCTTCTACGGCTTCTTTTGGGAATTGAACACCAAGAATATGGTTACCAGTCTTTAGTTGGAAAAAAATTTTCTAACCGTATGTGGATGAGGCTGAGGATCTTTTTATGCCCCATTAGTTCGAAATACTGAAATCTTGTAGGACTTCGTAGTTCTTACGGAGATATCTCAAATAAGTTGTCTGGATGCCCACATTTCTGTCACTGTTTGTTCGCACTTTATTTATTTCTTTATGTTCAAAATATGTTTAGATGCCATAAAGGAATATCTCCTGTTAATTCTGATACGTTGTTGTAGGCCTGCTGCTTTCTTTAGCTTCTTTCTTTTTAGTCCTACGACCATCAGACCAAGACGTTCCTTGTATCGGAGTGAATCTGATTTTATTTCCCGACCAAGGGCTGTCATTGAAATCATGAAGAATTTGATTCAAATCATAGCAGGTGGACCGATCCATGCCCTCTTACTTCAGAAAGGTTTCGAGCCTAGTTCCGGTAAAGTAAAGTAGTTTTTCTGCATCTGGCAAAAAACGTATATCTAATTGATTAAAACTCATATAGCTCAGATTCATGCGCTGTTGGTACAAGTGTGGCTACCAATCTTTCCGCTTTTCATCTGATTAGCACCGGTTCACCATTAAATTTGTGGTGGAAAACTGGTGCTTTGCATGACTGTCTCCCATTTTCGCTGCAGTGTTAGTAAAAAAGTTAATATGTTTTTTTAAGATTTTTGTTTTGATGGCCTTTATAACAATAACATTGGCAAATTCTTATCTTACTCATTTGATATGTGCTAAATGTCATCTGGAATGCTACTAAGCAACACAAGTAGTTACAAAACCAACAACATGCACAGCAACAATCAAGTAACGTCATCATTGCTGCTCACTAACCAATCACAGCAACAATAGCAACAACAGAAATAAATTAGCTATTGCAACATCAATATAATAAGTTAACCAATATGAAGATGAAAAAAGGACAACAAACAAAAAATATATAAAAACAAAACTGCCCTTTCCAAATCGTTTTTATTTTTTATACTCCAAAATTAAATTATATCTAAAAAAGAAAAAAATCTTGTCATTGTTGTTTGTTTTGTGTGTTTTTTTTTTTTTTTTGTGTGAGTTGTTGGCAGTTTTATTTGGTGATATCTTTGGTGGCTGTAGTAACACCTGAACGTAACCGACTAAACATTTGACCTTCAGCTGCACAATTCAGTCACAATTAAAATCGTCAAAAATTAGAATTAATAAAAAAAAGAATAATAATGAAATTTTAAATAATAATAAAATTATATATTTTTTTTGTTAAGCGCTTGACATTCATTAGCTGGCAGTTTAGCATCTAATGAAGTGATTCGGTGCATTTCGTGGGTCTTTTTTGTTGTTAAGCATAAAAGAAGTGTTTTAGGAGATATACCATGCTGATAATTTAAAATTTATTTGTTAACGAAAATTATCTAACACTAATATGTACTATTATAACCCATACTTATACCAACGAAGATGGTCTCGTCTCAGGTGAAACCCATAATTATGCATAAGCTTCGTCGTATATTTTAGTAATAAATTGAGAGTATGCGGATTTTTTTTTATTTCTCCAGTTTTTAAAAATATATTTCTAAGAATTAAACTTTACATCACCAACCAACTGCTCAGCAGAGCTGTAAAAAGATTGGATCAATTGAGTGTGCATTCTCTCAGCATTCTATTAAATGATTTTTTGGTTGCATATTATAAATCTCCATTCCTGAATGGCTTAAACTACTTTAACTCAAAGCTAAAGTGTGAGCGTTATTGAATGGTAAAATATAATTTAGTATAGACTGTGAATGTAGGCACCATTACCAATCTTTAGTGAATGTAAACTTGAAATTAATCTATACTTTTTTCCATCCAGTACTACATACTTTTTCCCCAACGTTATTTTTTTGTGTACTTTCATTGCCCTCAGATATGTTAAATCAATTTAGGAGTTGGGTTCAAAAAAGGCATACAACTGATCAATAGAAATAATAGCCACTTCTAATTATTCAAGTAGTATATTATAAAACTAGAAAGTCTTAAATCATCTTTATAGTATCCACACATAAGACATACAAGAAATAGTACTTCATAGCAGATTTTGTATACTACGTAATGGCGTTAATTTTTCTTTCATTAATCGTGTAATATCAAAAAATTTGAGGCTCTTGTGAGTTGATTGGTTTCCTTTTTAGGTATATCTTGCAGATAATTTGCTTATATAAAAGCATAGGGATCTTCATTATACAAAATACTCCAAACAAACGAAGATATACTCGAATTTTCAGTTTTCGATTTCTCCTTTTGTGAAAATAGGTTTAAAATGCTACTTTATGACCAGTTAAGTTAGTTGGTATTTTCCTACATTTGTAATTAGTCTGAAAGAAATGTAACAATTTCAAGATTAAATAAATAAATATATATTATATTATTAAATGAACACATTGTGCACCGTTATGTAGATACAGAATAAACTGTGGATATTTTTTGTCGATAATAAAACAAAAACAGATACTTGAGTTCAAGTCATTTAACTTTAAATACGTCACAGTAAATAGTTCTACCGGCGATTTGGTTGGAGCTTCCTAATTCCGAGAATTTCGATAAAGAGATTTATATTTGCATGGCATCGTCCTACAGCGATTCAGGCTTTTTCATTCCCTTGATTCACCTTCCCCGTTTTCTTTCATCTGTGCCATGTTCCACTGGTAGCATCTCTTCGGAGGTTAGTAATTTCCCTCTCCGGACTACAGTTTTGTTACAGCTGACAATGTTTGATGGGACATAAATATAGGACTCGAGTGATTGATAAGTACCAGCTGAAACTGTTGCGACGAATAGTGGACACACACCTTTTGTAGAGGTGATACATAGAATTAGTGTATAGGTGGGACACAGACACATATTTCAGTTGCATTTGAGTATAATGCGTATTGAAATTTAGGAGTACTAATTTTATGCGCAGCAATTTAAAATAGTAGATAAAGTTTAACGCTTAGCAGTCCATATAAAGTTTAAGTGTAAACGTATCTATATAGATGTAAAAAGGAACATAGCTACCATTAGTCTAACTGCCTCTTTGCACGGCATTGGTAAAAGATTGAAATTGTTTTGGAAGGTTGAATACTATCTTAATAGGGCAGATTTGTATTCAAAGCCAATTTTCTTTGCTACCAAAAAAGCTACAACTACCTGAGGTTATGTTATTCGACTGTAATTACAAACGATTGTATTTAGAAAGATATTATAACGAATTTACTGCAAATCCTCTTACTTGCCCTTTTACTAAGTTCCTATTGCTAAACTGTTGAATAAATAACTTCAATATTGAATAATGGAATAATGGCCTTTATTAAAGTACTTCACAATAACACTTATACTTTGCAATTAGCTGGCTTAATAAACAAACTGACTGATAGCTTAAATGAAACTAATCTATTGCCCTACAGATAGCGTATTTAACTGAAACTGCCCATAGCGCCTCTACCGCTGATGCTTTTATACTCTGTGATTTCTTCGTGGCATCTTCTAGGCGCTTCCAGAATTTACTTAGTTATAAATTTCTCAGCTACAACTACAGATGTATAATTTTTATAGCTTCTCTCATACTACATGCGCTTGTATGTGTGAGCGACACTTGCCAAATCACACTTGCATACATTTAGGAGCATTTCAGATAAGTTATCTGCATGTGCTTGTGCGCTGCTCTCAGCTGCGTGTACCTACTTATGTGTAGACATAATGATTGATTCGTTTATGTAGATACATAATGATTGATCTATGGATGTGCATGCAAGGCGCTGCTTAGCATCGGATTAGAGATGGCAGCACCCCTTAGTTTTGCTAATATTCGTAACAATATTTTTCTTAGAAAATTGAGAAAAATAGTATATTGCTATTGCAATTTGCAAACTCACAAACCAGTATAGATACAGTATTTCCCCATATACAGCTAAGAAGAACATACCAAGGAACTTAAGAGCTTTTATAATGAATTGCCTTTTCTTCAAATTTCTAATTACCAATTGAGGACGTTCAACCGTAGGTTAGTAATTTTTCACATGAAAGTACCTTTTATATGGCACGTTGGAAATACTTATTTAGAACGATGAGAATTTTCGGAAGAGGGATGTTTAACTAATTGTCATTTGCTTTTTTATTATTACATTTTTAAGAAAATTTCAATAAAAATACTATTCCGGTTAGCTTCTTTGTGTTTTATTATCATTTAAATAAATAAATAAATGTGAGGCGCGATAACTTCCGAAGAGATCTAAGGCCGAGCTTCTCTTCCAATTAGCGTCGTGCTCCTATTGATTTTCCCTACAAATCGGCCGGACGTAACCTACATGTTTAATGCTGACTCCGAGCGGCATCTGCAAGGCAGATGAGTTTTCACTGAGAGGTTTTCATGGCAGAAATACACCCGGAGCGCTTGCCAAACACTGCCGAGGGGCGAACCCGCTTAGAAAAATTTTCTTCTAATTGAAAAACCTTATTTCTAAAATTTTTTTATGTTGCTTTGCGCGGGGTTTGAACCCAGGGCATACGGCGTGGTAGACGGAGCACGCTTTCATCACACCACGGTGGCCGCCATATTATCATTTAAATAACGAAAAAATTGGTCATCACGGACAATAATTAAATTTTTGTGTTGATATTTTGAAGTGGCTTTAATTAAATGCAACCATGTGATATTTGAGCGGGTTTTGTGCAGGTACGACATTTTTCATAATTGATTGGTACTAAAAAAGGTTTTGCACCCTCAGCAAAGGCTGCATTCATTTGAATGCTTATTCTGTGTCGAAAAAGAGAAACAGCACCCTTAAATCAATGATTTAAAATTTCAAATGATTGCACAGTTTTACAGCTCTGCTGCTGAGTCGGTTCGAATGGGGCATATCAAACTTATGACCTACGAATTTGACGTGCAGTTGTCATAAGTAAAAAGTGCTTTCCATTAATTAGCACTTTGATGGATCGGATGCCTCGGGATATGCAAACCTAGTCATCTAATGTCGGAGTGAGATAAGAAGGCGGATATGAACTTTCTTCTGATATGAATTTTCGGTTTGGTCCTTGGCAAACTTGTGGTAACACTATGGACTCACTCAGTATATGTGATTTCCTCACGGAACAGCCAATTCATTTTAACGTAACCAACCATTCAAAGTTGAACTAGTTATCTTGAGTAATTTTTGTTGCAATGCATTCTGTCTGTTGATTATGCCATCAATACTAGAAACATTACTATCAATAATATATGAAATTTAATTCAATACCCAGTATTTATAGATAACACAGCTTCTTGTTTCATAATGACTTTATATTAAGTGAAGTATTTGTTTACCTCATGCCTCCATTACTTCATTCATTCTTCTCTAAGATACTGTGCTGCATTAATTTTTTTTCAGCAAATTTACTGTCCATTAAATGTTATGTTTTTATACGTGAATTGGCATAATACACCTTTGTTGTAGTTAGCCATGAGAATGCAGCTTCTTGAGTAACAATTATTATGCAATTAGAGCAAAAAGGATCTGTGTTGTGAGCGCTAAAGTCTAAGTAATTACTTGCTGCATTCTCACTTATTAGTGTGCATATAATGGAAATGTGAAACAAGTGAACAAAACTTCCGGTTCAGAACTGGAATCAAAGTATCAGATAAGAACTAGTTCGTAAGTATTGATTCGGTCATCAGGCTCATGCAAGCGTAATGTCGAAGTCTACATCAGTCTTCCAAACTCAATCAATATCTTCCAAACAAAGAAAAGAGAGGGTATGTTAGTTAATGTTGGAGAATCATGTAAGCGGATGCAAAGTATATATGTGCATTAGGGTGGGTCGATTTGAATGGACGAAAGTTAACCAATATCGCGCCATCGGTTTTTCGACAGGATTTGGGCTCAGGAAAAAAGTTCCACTACGCAAACCCTAAAACATAATTTTCGAGCCTGCGAAATTTAATTTTTTTGACTTTTTTTCGACTTTGATTTTTAAGGTTTTTTTCATGACCTACTAAAAAAATGTTCATATGTATACCCTGTCCGACCCAAAAATGTCCGCTAAAAACGTTACATAAAAATTTTACAATGAAATGAACATTTTTTTTAGTAGGTCATGAAAAACCCTTAAAAATCAAAGTCCGAAAAAAGTCAAAAAAGTGAAATTTCGCAGGCTTGAAAATTATTTTTTTTTTGGTATGCGTAGTGAAACTTTTTTTTCCTGAGCCCAAATCCTATCGAAAAATCGATGGCGCGGTATCGATTAAAAAATCGACCCACCCTAATGTGCATATATACTCAGACTGGCTGCGTTCATTGCACTAAAACAAAGATTTATCTCCTCTAAGGCCGTTGATAACTGTAAGAGAGTTCTAGGCGAAAAAGCAGACTTGTCCACCTTAACACTCACTTTGGTACTTAGACACAAGAATATTGATGGTAATGAAAACGGAGATAAACTAGCAAAGGCTGGTGCATCGGTTGACATCATAGAGCCCGTCACGTTGCAGTGACCTTTTACATCAATCAAGAGATACATTTTGATCAATCTAAAGAAAACCGCAGTTTATAATTGGAATTCTACGGACACCTATTAAATACCCAAAGAAACTTGGACAGACTGCAACCACAAACCGTTCTTGGAAAAAATATTCAGTATCATGAGCACTTTTACAGGATACTTGCCGTTCGGCCTATAGACGAAAATAATAGGTATCACCTCCAGTGACCATTTTAGGAGTTGGAGGAAGGATGGTTGTAAGAAAACAGTCACACCTTTTCCTTCTGCGAAAGTGCAGTCCGAATATTAGATCAGGCACTTTGGGTAGTTTTGTGATCATCGCGCATCAAGGCGATATCAAAATGCTTCATAAAGGATATCTGTAGATGTATTGATACAAGCAAATGGTTTGAATAAAACAAGCAGAGGATAAATTAGTTAATTAAAGAAGAAAGTGCACCCTCAAGCGCTGCTTTGACCTGGTATCTCCAGACGGGCAGCACAGCCAACAACCAATCAACAAGCGCAACAGTTCTGAACTAGATCTTTTCTCTATAGGGTCCAAACTACAAACTAACACTCGCACTTACCCTAATTGATTTGTGTGCATTCATACGCACACATATACATGTATGTATGTATGTGTGCATATATGTATATATTGTGAGTAAGGTATGTACATGCGAAGAATCTCGGCCGGTGGTCACTAGGCAGGCGTGAAATGTAGTTAAATTAAATGTTCGTTATGTCGCCTTGGGAAAGTAGACGCGCTATAAAAACATACCGTTCACGCTCACCACTACACAGTCGCATTAAATGACAAACTATAGCATAAATTACAGTGCACAAAGGCGCACCATTACCACAAGCAATTTTGCGGTGACCCAAAGTGATTTGCGACAACTTGTAAGTAAATCACTTAAATGGTGCCGCGAGTAGCAAATGACCAACATTAAGTGACTTAATGATGTCGCTCGTTTCAAGTTTTTTTCCTGAAGTTGAGTAAATGCATTTATATCGTTTTACTTGAGGAGATTTTCTTTTTTCTCGTACGTATTTTTGCAATATAATCGAATAGTTTCTTACACTGATTTTTCTGCAGTGCGCACTTTCAAGGCAAATGATTTTATTATGACTATAGGAAGGGTATAGTGCATCGAAGTCCACGCATATGGGGTAGAAGCTCACTGCATTCAATAGCTTGCGGTCAAGTATTCTCTGGTGAGCAGCACACACATAAATTTGGTAGTGAGCTGATGTGAGAAGGTGACCTGGCTGGGCCACTCCAACATAATCGGTTTAAGGGGTGGCTGGGAGCTTGCAATGGCAGCATCTGTCCATCATAAGGCACGGCTGCAAGTGGGTGCCTGTTTTGGATCAAGAAGCATGCTAAAAAAACGTGTAACACTTCTATTCCCGCTTATCACGTTTTGCGCAGGGCAATGTAAAACCACACTACAATAAAACGACTATACAAAAAACAAAGCACTAAAAATAATACTTTAATTTCTCCAAAAAATTTTGGAAAGTGGAACCTACATGCTTTATGCCGACACCTAACGGCAGCTGCAAGGCAAGTGAAGGGAATGCTGGATTGCCTGTGGAGCGATCTAAATACGGCGGCGAGGAGTTCGTAAGGCATATACAACAGCTTCTTTGCAAAATGTGGTCGTAAGATTGGAATCTAAGCATTTTCCCAGTTGATAAAAAGGGGGATCCTGCAAACTGCGCTTACTATCACGAATCAGCCTTACTAGCTTCGCATATAAAGTTAAGTCCCTCTGTGAAAGATTGAAGCTTGATTGCATATTATCAGTGTGGCAACATACCTGATATTCACTTTCCGCCAAATCAAGGAAAAAATTTGCGAAAAGAGAATTGACGCACATCACCTCTCCGTCGATCTTAAAACCACCTTCGACAGCACCTCAAGGAGCTGCATATATACTGCTATGTCGATCTTAAAGCCGCCTTCGACAGCACGTCTCACAGACACAGGTGTGTCCACTGCCCCTATATCTATGGGATCAAACAGCCACCAATTTGTCAGCCGCGACTCAGCTTACGTCAATTTCACCAACCACCGGTTGCTTAAAAATCGACCAACCGATTCTTCCGTGCATTGCCGGGTCACCAATCCTATCCATCTCCATCCACCGATACACTGATTGGTTATCTCCGACTCGCCGGATATCGATTTCATCAACCAACGGCTGATTGGAAATTGATCTATGGATTCGTCATCTGCGCATCGCCAATTCACCAATCTTATCCACCAACATACACCAAACTACCGACGCAGTTTGCTGGGTACCAATTCCACCAACCGTCCGTTGCTTGGGAATCGATATACCGATTCGTCATCACCAATCTACCGGCATCAACCAATACACTGATTCGTCATGCACGATTCGCCGGGTATCGATTCCGCCAGCTACCGGTTGCTTGGAAATTGATCCACTGATTAGTAATATCTGACTCACAAATCCTACTAACTGGCATCTATTAACTCACCAATTCGTCATCTACGACACACCGGTTATAGATGTTCCACCGATTCGTCATCACCGCCATCAACCGCCTGTCCAACCATTGTAACCCCCTCTACTAATTAATAAGACACTAGTCCGTTGCAAACCGCGTCCCCGTTAACCGATATACCGTTCACCGAAATCCAACCACTGTTCGCCGATTATACCAGAAACCGTACGTTGTCCATCAAATGATAAACCGTAAACCCTTTCCGCCGATTCTATTGGCAGCCGGATGCTATCTCATTGACGAGAAAAGCGATCTTCCGCGTAGCTGTTGATATAGACATATAAATTTTCCATCAATGGATAACAGTTTTTTGCCAACTTATATACCTCTAAATTTCTTCGATGCCAGCTACCGTTCTGGAAACATTAAAGACGAAAAGCAAAAGCTTCCATGATACTCACTGCAATTCACAAAGGAAATAATCTGCATAATATATCAGCTCGAAATGTTTAAAAATAAACGAAAGTTACATTTTCAAATTGATGAGAACAATGGTGACAGTGATCGAAATGTGTCTTTGTTTAACAATTCTGCGACAAGAAAGCTCGGCTGAAGTAGCTGTTGTTGACAGCGAGAATACCCGGGATAACTATTCAGAAAAATGCTATTTTCTGAACTGCAATTTTGCGCACCTCAACAAGAAGAAAATTACAGCAATTTTGCTGCGTAAATTTTGTCTCGTTTTTGTTGTTGTTTGTGTCGTTATTGATACCACAACAATTGCCCTAAATATCAACACACGTGAGCGTAGCTAAAACGAACTGTTTCCCATACTCTTTATCATTACTTATCTTAAAGGAGCGCACTTAGTTTGCACATTTGCTGGTATATGTATATGTGTTTAAATGCTAGTGTGTGTGTGCATGTGATATGTGTGCTTAACGCCGACGCCACCACCGCCTTCAAAAACTGTAAATCTTGTTGCATGTTGATGCTCTTGTTAGCTTTGCTCTTTGCTTTATTACGAACACTTTTGTGGCCGTACAATAACAACTTGTGAATTTTATTATTGTTGTTGTTCCCCAATAGTGTAGTAAATTGTGTGGCACTTAAGTCAACTGTCGCCGACAATGCTATCGCTCTGCCGCTGCTGCTGTTGCTCCTGCAGTTACTGTTTTTGTTGTTGTCACTTCTATGTGGCCGGTCATGTAATGCGACAATTTGCATATGAGCATATCGTTAAATGTGCGACAAGCGGGCAAAAAATATTGTAGTAAACATAGTGTAGCAAATCTGCAACGCCAATTTTTTCTTGAATTTTTATTTGAATTACAATTTTTTTTTTGTTGGTTACTTTTGCCTTGCGCTGACTTTGATGAATGTTAGCGCGTTGGTTTTGTTAATTTTCCACGAAAACGCGCGCGCATGCTCAATTGACATTTTCCATGTACGGAAGTATGTGTGTGTGTGTGTTTCTTTAAGTACCATCAATGCATATGCTCCACGCAAAGTATCCGACAAAAAGAGATCTCGTAATGTCAGCAACGAGTGCATTTTGTGATATCTCCTTGTTGAAACGTATAAACATACATATTTGTGCATAATCGTTACTTTAGCCTTTACAATGTGATGCAAAAGGGCCGATTATGTTTATTTACGGTCACAATATGTGAAATTAATGCGTTTCCTTTCTAGGCCAGCCGACAAACGATCTTCTGTTGGGTTTTGAAATTTTACATATACTCACATACACACCCACACATAGACATGCATGTATTCAAAACATCGTTTGTGGCTTCGCTGCTGTTATACTTGTTAGAATTTAAACTGTATCTATGAGCTTGGGGACTAGCGTCAAAAAAAAAAAAAAAAAAAATCTTCAGAAAATTGAATTAATGAAAGCAAGCTGCAAATTATAATTGATATTGAATCTTCATAATTTCACAAGGCAAAAAGTTGTCCATGTCACCTTTCTACTTGCTTCATTACGACTAAGTTTTGGTTTTTGTAGCGATAAGGAAACTCCACGAAGGTTTTGGGGATTGTTATCAATATTGATGGTCCTTTTTCGGAGATAGACCCCGTATGTTTCAGCAACAAGCACCATTAGGGTTCTAGCCCTACCATCTCGGAAACGATTTAATAAGACCACATTGAACATTCTAAGCCATATCGCTCCCTACCCCCTATTTCCATGAGGAACTTTGGGTTGCTGCTAAATATGTGTATGACACATGCATATTTGTAACAGGATCCGTCTCGCGTACGTTGACAGAAAGCTACGAATTGCGCTTATCAATCAATTGAATCCCTCAATACAACTATCATATAGCATGGTCATCATTTGCTTCATGCACGATTGCTCATTTCTTTCTTCTTTATTTTTGGAATGTAAAAAAAAATTTTTGAAAAAAAATTTTATAAATTTTTTACGTGGACCCCTTAAACGCGGTTGCTTTGACAACTATCCCGTGGTCCTTTTAATTTCCGCTCTTGCTCGCCTCCGTTTTTTCGAAAGCGAACCTCCTCCATACGATAAACGTCGACGTGTACGTGTATCAATAGCTTTGTCCATGCTTACATTACATTCCGATCGCAAATACTGTCAAGTCGGAGGTTAGTCCCACGAAATTGGCTGACAATATCACATTACTATTAAGAGTTGGTAAATGAAAGGGAAGACCAAACTATGCGAAGCTTTAAGAAGAATGGCTAATCAAGGCGCGCGAAAGCATTTCAAAGTTAGCTAGCCCGTTTAATAAGATACTAAAATCTTGCGACTACGAAGATTGTATAAATGTCGAGATAGATTGTATAAAATGAGGAGATTTCAAAATAATGGGTTTGTTGTCGAAATTCTGTATGTACCAAATTCCAAAAACAAAATTCTGCTTTTTTAAAATTCGGCTTTCTAAAATTCTGTTTTCAAAATTCTGTATTACAAAATTCTGTATTAAAATATAATGTTAACAATGTTAAATAGGTCATGTAATTATTTTGAAAAAGTGCGCCAAGCACAGTAATTCTGCGTAGAATACCTTTCTGCGTAGGCGGCCTTTGGCCGCACTTTAAAAAAATAACCTTTAGCCGATCCAACACCGGTTACACCATGCCATGATTCGGGAATTTTGACTTCCAGAATTAAACATGCAGAATTTTGAAAAAGCAGAATTTCAGAAAGAAGAATTTTAAAAAGCAGAATTTTAAAAAAGCAGAATTTTGTTCAAGCAGAATTTTTTTGCAATTTACAGAATTTTGTCACCGAGAATTTTGTAATACAGAATAATGACACGCTCCCCAAAATAATATGTATGCGCATTAAGAGTTTAAAAAAACCTAACAACAATTGACGCTAATTGGGAGCACCCACCGGCATCAACCCTTCATTCACCTGGATCTACAAAGTCAGTGAAGGCGTCCCCCTTCCCCTTCTTCTTTTACGCATGGGTGTCGATTGAAACACTTCCTCATTGGAGTATCTTCGTCCATTCGAATAACATGACCTGCCCAGGTTATTCGCTATAATATCTTCATATCATTTTACTTCTTTTGGTGCTCACAGTCGGCATCACCGACAGAAGGCAGCACTTACGACAGTTTTGTCAAATTCTATGATAGCATTATCATAAGTAAAATTTGTACACTCTTATGGTACCATTGAAATTTACATCTGTTTCAGGAATTATCTTCTCAAGTATAAGGTTGAAGAGTCATACGATAGTGAGCCAGTTTGTCGTTAGCTTCGTTTTGTATCGAATTGCTCGCAGTGTCCTTCCTAATCAATCCTTCTAATCAATACAGAGTTGTGTTAGCATTTCAGCTAACAGAAGATTAGACATAGCAGCATACAAGCAATTCTTTTCGCGCTTCCAAATGCGGTTTTAACTCGAAAAAAAGATGGTTCCTTTCGATTTAATGTCGAGACAAGGACGAACCGCTCGAAACTGCACGGGTTTGAGCTGAAAATTTCAACTCCAATTCTTCGCAGCCTTTCTTTTGAAAGACGTTCTCATCGGTCTAGCGCTTATCGTACAATGATTCCTTACAATTTCACCACCCACTCCCCTTTCTCTCACCAAGTTTTCCTGACTACGGCTTGCAGCATAAGACCATTCGATTAATTCGCTTCCCAAGGCAGTCGGTTCTATGTACCGGAGCTACTCGGGATTTTTCCCGACCAAGGACTGTCATTTCAGTGTGACCCCATTTAATTTGTTTCGTCCCTCCCACAAATTGTCATCCTCCCAGCAGCTCCTTGCAGCAGGACTGCTCCATACTCTCTTACTCCGAGAAGGCATCGAATCCAATCCGGGTCCGTCTCCTGACCCCGGTCCTGAGAAATGGTTTTGCTGCATCTGCCGGAAAAGAATCTTTTTAGGACGGTCATACTCTGTTGAGAGTGTCTCGTGCAAGGGATGGTTGCATCGGACAGGTTGTTCTGGGCTTGATTGCAAAACCCGACGTCCACGTAACTTTTATAAATCTTTTGTGGCTCCTTGCTATTCACGCCCAAGGGCGTCCCGTAGTCTACGCTTAAGCGGCCCCACTACCTTCCAGCAGCCCCGCTGCTCAGCAAGCAACAAAAAGTACCCGCTGCTGCTCGCGCCCCACGGCGCCAACAACTCAAACAGCTGATACCACTCATAACTACTAGCTTCGTAGTAAAGTTGGTAGCAATTCTGAGCATCATCCCCTACCCCCGTCTTCTCCCCGCCTCATTTCCGGCAGCAATCGTGCAGGTCAGGGAAACAGACTCTTAGTCCCTACCTCCGTTTGCACCGTCTGCCAGCATATATAGGTTTGCGACATCCGCCCAATGCAGCTCCTGCCTTGGGTGGTGCCAATTTCCTAGATGTTCTGGTCTCCGCGACGGCAACCCCCGACGGGTTTCATCGCGCCATGTTGCCAGGTCGCAAACCCAAATCATCCGTGTACCCCAATGCTTGCCCAAGGACGCCCAGTCCCAGGGCCACAACAGCAATTGCGTCCTGGCTTTCCACAACCCAGGCGTAGTCACCCGTCACTTACCCCCAGAGTGGCGGCGTCTCCCCTTATGCACTTCAGAATTCTGCAGTTAAACTGTAATGGACTAATGTAGTGGGAAGATTACGGAGATAGCCGATTTCATGAAGCGGCACAACATCCGCATTGCTGCGTTTCAAGAGATTGCATTGCAGACCTGCTCTGGGTATAATGTCCACAGGAAAGACCGCGAAAGCGGAAATGGAGGCGGCCTAGCGTTTATCATACACCACACTGTGCAATATTATATATTTGATCCTGGCATCGATCGCAGGGACAATGTCTTAGAGCGTCAAGGCCTATCTGTCCGTTCAGGCGAGGCATAAAAATCATCAACATCTACATCCCTCCTGCCACTTGTTGCCCCAGTGGATACCGCCCTAATATCAGGGCCTTACTCACTGGCAACAATCTTAGGCGATTTCAATGCCCATCATGATCTATGGCATTCAAACTTGCGGGCGGACAGTAGGGGTGAGATGTTGGCGGATCAAATAGAAGAAACGACGTTCTGCACAATGAACGGAGACTAACCCACACGTAGGTAGCTGTCACAGTTGGCCAGATATCTCAATCGTTAGCGCAGAACTCGTAAACTGCGTCAACTGGCAGCCGATGGTAACATTGGCATCCGACCACCTGCCCATACTTATTTCGCTCGAGCGTACCGCCGACTTCATCGTCACTGAAAAACGCACTTTCATAAACTTCAAAAAAGGAAAGTGGGAAGAATATATATCCTTTACAGACAACCGCTTTGCTGCCCTCCCTATCCCGACTGATGCCCGCCAAGGGGAGCGTGCCTTCCGTAAGGTCTTTGAATCCGCCTCAGCACGTTTCATTCCCGCCGGGAGAATTCCCGAAATCCGGCCCCACTTCCCGGCAGAGGCCACAAACTTAGCGAGAGAACGTGACCTTATAAGACAGCTTGATCCAGGCGACCCGCAAATAAGGGATATAAACCAAGGCATCAGATTGCTTGTGGACGAATACAAGCGGGCGAAAGGGAGGAGAACCCAAGAGGTTGTAACTTCTCTACCGGTGTGGGTAAACTTTGGTCCACCGTAAGGTCCCTATTGAATCCGTCTAGGCACAATGACAAAGTATCCATCGCCCTTGGCGAAAAGTGCTGTCGGATGCGATAAAATGTGCGAGAGCTTTCTGCCGACAATATATAATGCATTCTACGGTCGACAAAGATAGACGAAGGGCCAATAGACACGCACATAAACACAAATTCAGCGCGTCACCAATCACCATCACCGCTAAAGAAGTTGAGGACGCCACTGGTCGTGCTAAACTATCCAAAGCAGTGGGCCCAGGCGGCATAGCCATGCCGATGCTTAAAAGTCTAGGGAAACAGGGTTTCAAACACTTAGCGCATGTCTTCAACCTGTCTCTTTCCACCTTTATCATACCCGAGAAATGGAAAATGGCCAAGGTGGTCCCGCTACTAAAGCCTGTGAAGTCAGCTAACATAGGGTAGTCGTATCGTCCGATATCTCTCCTATCGCTAGTGGCAAAGACGCTTGAAGCCATTTTGCTCCCTTATTTCCAAGCAAATTTGCAGCTAGCCCCTCATCAGCATGGCTTCAGAAAACTCCATAGCACTACCACCGCGCTAAATGCCATTAGCACCCAGATAAATTGCGGTTTATAGCAATACCCCCACCATAGAACAGTACTCGTAGCGCTAGACCTATCAAAAGCTTTTGATACGGTCAACCATGGCTCGTTACTGCAAGACCTGTAAGCGTCTACCCTTCCCCCTTGTCTTAAAAGGTGGACCGCAAATTATCTGGGTGGTCGGCGGGCACCGGTGCAATTTAGAAACGAAACATCAAAACCAAGGAGAATTAAACAAGGGGTGCCACAGGGTGGTGTCCTATCCCCACTTTTGTTTAATTTCTACATATCTAAGCTACCTTCACCACCGGAAGGAGTCACAATTGTTTCCTACGCCGATGACTGCACAATAATAGCCACAGGCCCAGGCCCAAAGATCGATGCGCTATGCAATAAAATAAACGGCTACCTCCCTGATCTCTCCAGTTTTTTCGCCTCGCAAAACCTGGCATTATCACAGACTAAATCTTCCGCGACCTTATTTGCAACATGGACGTCCCAAATGTCGACCATTTTGAACATCCACGTCGATGGCACTACGCTACCGAATGTCCTACACCACAAAATCTTGGGTGTGACGTTTGATCAGGATCTACGTTTTGGTGAACACGCAGCCGCAATTGTTCCGAGAATTCAGAGCCGTAACAAAATCCTCAAATCCCTCGCTGGCAGTACCTGGGGAAAAGATAAAGAAACGCTCATGACTACATACAAAGCAATTAGCCAGCCGATTACGTGCTACGCGTTACCCATATGGTCGCCAAGCCTAAAAATTACCCACTGGAAGAAACTACAGGCCTGCGAAAATACTGCTCTCAGAATCGCCACGGGCTGTCTTCTTATGTCCCCAGAACACCATCTGCATAATGAGGCGAGAATACTATCCATTAGGGAGAGAAATGAGATGCTGACCAAACAGTTCCTGTTGAATACCCAGAAACTTGGGCATCCCAACAGACATCTGATTGATGAACCAGCACCGCCTAGGGGCTTAAGGAGTCATCTCCGTAAGCATTTTGAGGAAATACGGCACCTGAGAACCCAGCCGTATGAAGTGAAAAAACACAAGCAGGTCCTTGGTGAACTCCATAAACAGGCGTCGGATCTTTATGCCGGGAATTGCCCGGTGAATCCAGTACTTAAAGAAAATTATATAAAAATCGCGGAAGAGGAACGCATGCTCCCCAGGGAAACGCGTGTCACTCTTGCTCAACTTCGTTCTGGATACCGTAACAGGCTAAACTCTTACCTATCCATAATCAACCCCGACATACAAAATGTATGCCCCGCTTGCAATGTGTCCCCACATGACACCAACCATCTCTTTAATTGTAATGTGGAACAAACGCCTCTAACACCCCTTCCCTTATGGTCCACCCCTGTTGAAACGGCAAGTTTCCTTGGACTCCCGTTAGAGGATATTGATGACAATTTGTGATCGGTCGCGGCTATTAGGTGGGGCGAGCATTGCTACAACAACAACAACATTAACAGTTGTCGATTTACATTTGAGTGCAACCAAGTTGGGAATTAAGGTCGGGCATAATAAAGTAATGGAATGAGAATGAAATTGAGCACTTAATTGCGTTTAGTGATATTACAGGACCGTCTAGGAATCCTTTTTAACTGTGGATTATCGCTACTTTGGATCACTGGCATTACAAAAATTACATGCGGCCTATGTAGAGTTTTTCAACACTAATTTTATTCCATTCACTCACCCCGCTCTGACTATATTATAATACCGAATAAAACAATGTACGTTGTTCTCTCTCCGCATTTAGATAGTGGCCAGTTTAGTTGACACAGATCTGAGGTACAAGCAACAACTTTAGGCTGGTCCCTTAATTCACGTGATGTTCGTAGTAAACTCAATTGATCGACTATTTATGAAGATTTAATTTTGAACACGTTATGGAAAGGCAGCAAAAACCCGAGAAAACTCTTTAGCTAATCAGCCGCACCTAAAATGACACAATTAACTCCCAGCTGATTAGAATGTGTTCGGAAGAGGAGCGCGCGGTTGCACTCGCGCGATAAAAATTTATTTTAAAGCAGATAGGGTAACCGTAAAAGCTTTAAGAATACTTAAAATATTACCTACATCTTTTACGATTGTTGTTGTTGTTGTTGTTCTTGTAGCGATAAGTTTGCTCCCCGAAGGTTTTGGGGAGTATTATCGATGTAATGGTCCTTTGCCGGATACAGATCCGGAACGCTCCGGTACCACAGCACCATTAAGGTGCTAGCCCGACCATCTCGGGAACGATTTATGTGGCCACATTAAACCTTCAGGCCATCCCCCTCCCCACCTCCCAGTTCCATGAAGAGCTTGGGGTCGCCCGAGCCTCTTCTGTTAGTGATACAGGATTCGCCACGGATAGGTGAGGTTGACAATTGGGTTTGGAGAAGCTATATATTGCGCTGGCAACCGCCTCTTACAACAGGCATACCTACCGCGGGAATATTCTGACCCCCTAACCCGCTAGGGCATCTTTTACGATTAAAACTGACTTGATCATAATGATCAAATATGGAACCACTAAACAATTACTAACACACATACAGTACATCGATATATGTATTTTACGTATGATAGCCAATAAGTACTACAAGCTGTTATTTGCTTCTGAAGTGCTTTTGCCTACCGGTATGGTATTGTTACTGCTGTTGATTTGCTATTTGAACGTTGTCATCCAATGGACTCAATATTCAATTTTGCATATTACAACAAATGCGTGCGAAAGCCAAATATAGCTAAAGAGTACACTGTTGTTTCTATGTATTCAAACACAACTACAACTACACAGCTTCAGTTTTTCGATAGGTCGAAAACGTCTACGGCAAAGTACTCATACATACATATTTTTATATATACATTTTTGTATTGCACTGAGAAATGCCTCAGGTCCGGATATAAGTTCCAGGTAAAACAAAATACAAAATTAAGTAAAAGTTCTTCCAATTAGAAACATGTTTTTCATAACAAGGTGGCCCCGCGGTGGTTTGAGAAACACTCCAAGTAAAGATCTGTCATGAAAAGCTTCTTAGTGAAGAATCATCTGCTATGCAGCTGCCGTTCGGAATAGATATAAAACATATAGGTCCGGTACTTCAAATTCAGGAAACTAACGAAAACTGAGGAGAGTACGACAAAAATTTAAAGGGAAAAAGGGAAATTCGGTTTAAATCTCCTTGGAAGTAAATCGGGTCAAAAACTTTAATTTTTTCTATAAACCAACTTTTCCTATAGAAGTAAGTCCACGGCATAGAGGCTCATGAAGATTGGCATAGGGGAGCAAGAGTCAGTCACGAACCAAGTTGTTAGCTATACTTGGTTAATGGTCTTTTCTATCAAGAATGCTTCTCTCAACAGTGACTAGTTAGTGGTCCGGCTGTCCCCCAGCCAGTTAGAAGGATAAGAATATACCCGCTGCAGTTATGTCTGTCATAAGAGGCGCATTAAATTCCAAAATTTTTCATGGGCTTTGTAGCTCAACTTTTAAAGCCAGCGCAATTTAAGGCTTCCCCAATCCAATTTTCGACCTCATCTACCCGTGGCGAATCCTGCTATTTTTGCAGCCAGTATATGGCGACCAAAATTCCTCGTGGAAATGGGGGATGGGGTGGAATGGCCAGAAGGTTCAATGTGTTCGCATAAAATAGTTCCGGAGATTGTCGGGCTTGCACATTAATTATCCTATATCCGGCAAAGGACCACCAACATCGATAACACAGGTCCAGGCCCACAGTAGATGAGCTTTGCAACAGAATAAACGGCTACCTCCCTGACCTCTCCAGTTTTTTCTCCTCGCGAAACCTGGAATTATCACCGACTAAATCATCCGCGACCTTATTTACAACATGGACGTCCCAAATGTCGACCGTTTTGATCATCCACGTCGATGACAGTACGCTACTGACTGCTCCACACCCCAAAATCTTGGGTATGGCGTTTGATCAGGATCTACATTTTGGTGAGCATTCAGCCGTAATTGTACCAAAAATCCAGAGCCGTAATAAAATCCTCAAACCCCTTGCTGGCAGTACTTGGGGAAAAGACAAAGAAACGCTCATTACCACATACAAAGCAGTTGGCCAACCAATGGCATGCTACGCGTCCCCTATATGGTCGCCAAGCCTAAAAATTACCCACTGGAAGAAGCTAGAGGCCTGCCAAAAAACTGCTCTCAGAACCGCCACGGGCTGTTTTCTTATGTCCCCAGAACGCCATCTACATAATGAGGAGAGAATACTCTCCATCAGGGAGAGAAATGAGATGCTAACCAAACATACCCAGAAACCTGAGCATCCCAACAGACATATGATTGATGAGCCAACACCGCCTAGGGTCTTAAGAAGTCATCTCCGTAAGCGTTATGAGGAAATACGGCACCTGAGAACTCAGCCGTATGAAGCAAAAAAACACAAGCAGGGTCTTGGTGAACTCCACAAACAGGCGTCGGACCTTTATTCCGGGAATTGCCCGGTGAATCCAGTACTCAAAAACAGTACCCAAAACTTGCGGAAGAGGAACGCATACTCCCCAGGGATACGCGAGTCACTCTAGCTGAACTTCGTTCTGGATACTGTAACAGGTTAAACTCTTACATATCCAGAATCAACCCCGACATACAAAATGTATGCACCGCTTGCAATGTGTCCCCGCATGACACCAACCATCTCTTTAATTGTAATGTGGAGCCAACGCCTCTAACACCCCTTTCATTATGGTCCACCCCTGTTGAAACAGCAAGTTTCCTTGGACTCCCGTTAGAGGATATTGATGACAATTTGTGATCGGTCGCAACTGTTAGGTGGGGCGAAGCACTACTACAACAACAACATAACACTCCCTAAATAATTAAAAGAGTGTCTTTGTCGCTACAACAACAACAAAAACAACAGAGGCCAGGTTGTGGGACAATGTCCCTGACCTGCACAAACCGAAGCTATTCAAATTGGAATCTCTTGTATTTAAACCGTCTCTTTTCTATTTCGACGGCTTTCTATTAAAAGAACAACACTATATTTCTAAATTTGTGATACTTTGTTCTTAGATTTAGAGCAAGTGTCCAATATCTGCAAAAGAAGCAAATAAAACAGGCTTCAGCTGATGAAAGTTAGTGCAGTGTAAGTATTTTGGAACCATATACATGGCAAGCTACAAGCGACTTGTAGTGATCTTCCGCGAAAACTTTCTATCTAAAATGATTCCTATATATTCTCTTTCTTTTGTATATCTCGAAGGGCACGATCCATCAAAGAACTAATTGTTTAAAGGCAATTTTAAAAAATGACAACTGCAACGCCGACATTTTCACGAGTCCTCATCCAATCGCCTGAGTAGTTGGTTTTTGATTAGCGTCCAAAGCAGCGGTAATAATATCCCGCCCTGCGGCGTGCCCCTGTCCTCTGATTATGTGGTCCTCTCCACTGACTTCGGTGCGTCACGAAGTAATCTTCAAGCAATGGTTAGGCTCGAATGTACTTTAGAGGCTCCTTCATGACCTGTTAAGATATAGTGTAAAAGGCCTCAGGAACATTTTAGAATAGTCCTAAGGCATACTCCTTACAATTCAAGTTTTACCTTAGAAGAACAATCAATATTATAAGAATATTCCCTTAACAATGGGTGTTTAGTTGGCGGCCACCGTGATGTGATGGGTAGCGGGCTCCGCCTATCACACCGTATGCCCTGGGTTCAACTCCCGGGCAAAGCAACATCAAAATTTTAGAAATAAGATTTTTCAATTAGAAGAAAATTTTTCTAAGCGGGGTCGCCCCTCGGCAGTGTTTGGCAAGCACTCCGGGTATATTTCTGCCATGAAAA
This sequence comes from Eurosta solidaginis, assembly GCF_040869045.1. NCBI lineage: Eukaryota > Metazoa > Arthropoda > Insecta > Diptera > Tephritidae > Eurosta > Eurosta solidaginis. The sequence goes on from NC_090323.1 coordinate 54,718,035, forward strand.
GCTCTCAGTGAAAACTCATCTGCTTTGCAGATGCCGTTCGGAGTCGGCATAAAACATGTAGGTCCCGTCCGGCCAATTTGTAGGGAAAATTAAGAGGAGCACGACGCAAATTGGAAGAGAAGCTCGGCCTTAGATCTCTTCGGAGGTTATCGCGCCTTACATTTATTTTTTATTTTTAATGGGTGTTTAGTCACTTTATATATAAAAAAGTTATTACGAAAAAATAAGACAAGAAGACTCAGTCTGCATTGCTGTCATGCAAGTAACTAAAAAGTTAGCATAGTTCGTGATTTTAAGGCGCAAAATGGAGATCACGTTGCACCAAAGCCACACAGACGGTGATACAAATTTTGTGCTCATATAAGGTGATGTCATACTTATATTTTGGCTTAATAAAGGCTCTAGTCATATTTGCATGCATTTCGCATATTTCACACGATTTCTCATAAAAGTGAATGTATTTGTTGTATGTGTAATATGAGTTTGCTGTGCGCTGAATATTCCACTTTGCCAAATAACTATAATGTGCCACAAATAGGCTAAGATATCAAACATACATGCACACACACTCACATACCTATGTAAATTTTGTAACAGCGAAATAGCAGGAGGATGCGTTATTGCCAACAGGCGCCTGACCGGACCATGCTAGGCCAAACTGATCACACGATCATCAACGAAATCATCACCAACAGCATCGGCGGCCACGATCAGTATGCTATGCAATATTACGCTGCTATAAATATGTATGTACATCATATGAGTGCAACAGCAACAACAACAACAACAATGTTGAATAATTCTGCCACATTTGATTTTAGACATACCACACCATACACCACGATCATCATAATCTACCGACAGTGAACGCTATATATATATATACATATAAAGTTGTTGCTGTGATCGCCAGCGTTTATTAACATGCAAATATACACTGCGTTTCACTTGAATAGCCCACTCGCTTATTTTTATTCGTATTTGCTTACCTATAAATATTCTTAACTTTGTTGAGCTTGTTGTCTTTGCTTTATTTTCGTCAAATTGTTATTGTTCATTTTGCCAACTTTGGTTTTCTGGAAAAATACCGTTATTTGTTTTTGTTGCTTTCATTTAAATTTGTTCAGAAATGCAGTGCATTTTTTGTTTCACTTGAATCGCACATTGCAGTTTCAGTTTGATGTAGAAGGTAACAGATTGGCCTTAAAGTAAAACAAATATTTTTTTTAATTCTTTCAAACAAATTGGTTTCATTTACCATGACAATGTCGCTTTAACTAACGAAGGACAAATAAAAATCAAAACATTTAGAGATTGTGGGCTTTCTGTGACTGAAATATCTGAAATGCTATTGTTGAAACCAGGCATGCTTAACCAACGAAACGATATCATTTCGTTACGATAATCAACGTTAATAAACGAAACGAAGTCATTTCGTTTCGTTTATTAACGTTAAGATCGTCAAATTAACGAAATGATTTCGTTTCGTTTTCTGCCATATCAAAACGAATTCAAATCGTTTATGTTGATTATTAATTTCAAACTATGCTGGCAAAGCTGATTGATGGCGGAGTCATTAAAGGTGAAAGCATTATCCAAGCTGATTGCAACTTTTCTCATGAATTTTGACAGTACGAACATTTCTCAGAGTATTTTTGACATTACCACCAACGAATTACACAAACAAATTACATAGAGTTTGTGTGTGTATGTGCGCTCGTTGTTGCCACCTTACGGCTTCACCATGGCTATAGCATTGCCAGCACAATTCAAACATAAAGTATCACGTTTTCGTTAACGTTTTTAACGTTAACGAAAGCTTTTCGTTTCGGTTAAAAACGAGATACAATTTATTTTGATAATTTCTTTATCGATAATATTTCGAAGTGTTTCAACGGAAACGGTGGAAATTTTTTGATAAACGATTAGCTTAACGTTAAGGTGCATCCCTGGTTGAAACAGATAGAGAAACATATGAAAATATCTCATGAAACGAGAATCAATGTATAGTGGGACTCTTGTATTACTATTGAATATGAAAGTGTATTTAGGTGTTTTAAATGTTTGGGTTTCAATCATAACGTTGTTGAATGTATTAACAAAAAAGCTTGTAGTAAATGTGGAGGTAATCACGACTTCAAAGATTGTACATCAATTGCTTATGATTGTGTAAATTGTTGTGAACTTGTACAGAAAAAACTGTTAGAGGCGGATGTACACCATGCTGCATTCAGTAAGGATTGTCCAGCATATAAAAGATACATTCAGGTTAAAACCAAAACTTGAAAGTAGCAATCAAATAGGAGCAATCTAATTTGTCTGTATCTCAATATAAATAGTATTTTAGGGAACAAAGTAGAATTGGAAAGACTGATTGAAATTAAAAGTCCAGCTGTAATACTGTGTGCTGAAACATGTACCACAAATTTAATAACGAATCAGGAGTTGACCATACAAAGTTATAACCTAGTCAGATGTGATTCACATAGCAGGCATACTGGTGATGTTCTGGTGTATGTGCATGATCCCATCGAATATAGCATTAAGTACAATAAAGCAAAAGCTAAAAATATGTGGTGTATTTTTATTAAATTGAAGCATTTTAACCCAAAATGGCAAATCAATGTGGTTTATCTCTCACCGAGCACAAGCGATGCGGATTTAATAAACTACTTACATACCGTCTTAGGTAGTACCTACTAGTGAGCTCTCTGTAAATAACATTCTTGTAGGCGATTTTAATATTAACTTAAATAATTTGTCAACATATAGCACACAATTAGTTGAACTTTTTAAATCATACTGTATGTATCAAACAATTGATTTTGATACTCGTCTACCGATGTATCCAAAACAAAAATTGATTTACTTTTTTCGAATACTAAAGACATAATGTGTGAAAAGTTAGATGATCACCAAATTTCCGATCATGAAACAATACAATTTAAGATAAAATGAAGCCCTAAATTTAGAATTAGGAGCCCTATAAAAATTACGTCATGGGAGTACTATAATATTGAATCACTTACAAATCAATTGCGCATATGTGATTTTAGCAATTTTGACAGAGTAAGTTTGGATAATAAAGTTTCGATAATTAGTACCAATATTTTTAGTGTTATGCAAAATCTAACTTATGAAAAAGTAGTTCAATTAAAATTAATAAATAAATGGTATGACAATGAGTTAGCCAATATGAATAAATATAAATTTGAACTGTTTAAACTGGCACAAACTTCAGGAGAATGGGATGAATACAGAAACATAAAAAAAAATACAAAATAAAATAAATAGTAATAGCCAGGATAGTAAAATGATGTGGAAACATTTGAAACAGGCAATAAGTATGGGAAAGGAAACTTCATCAATAAAGAAAATAGTAATAAGTGGTTTAATATATGATAAAGAATCGAAAATTGCCAACAATTTAAATAAATATTTTGCAGATAGCATTCAAGAGATTTGTAGTAATATAAAAGTATTTGATAGAGATGCCAATATACCTAGCCTAACCAATTGTGTTTTTTAATTTTGACCAAGTTAGCACGGATGAAGTCATAAAAATTGTCAGTAAGTTTAAAGTTTGGCTTTAGAGGTGGACAAAAATTGTTATCAGATGGTGTTCTGAAAGACGTAATACCATATTTAAGTTTTTTCTATGCTCGAATTATAAATGAAAATTTAAGCAGTGCCATATTTTCAACCATTTGGAAAACCTCGACTATGGTCCCAATAGAAAAAGTTGCAAATACTATTTACAGAAGAGGAGCTGGGACCAATAAATTCGTTGTCCAGTGATGAGAAAATTTTAGAGCTGGTGGTTAAAAATCAATTAGTTCAATATTTAGAAAATAATAAGACACTTATACCACAGCAGTCAGGATTTCGACAGAATCATTCTTGCGAAACAGCTTTTAACATGGTTATAGCTGAATGGAAAGAAGAAATTAATAACAAAAAGTCGTTCAATGCAGTTTTCATTGATATTAAAAGAGCCTTTGAAACTATTGATCAGAAAATACTATTACAAAAATTATCAATCGTTGGTTTTAAAGACACTGAATTAGATTGGTTTGATAATTTCTTAACAAATCTTAAGCACAGAACAATAATTGGTTCAGCATTATCGGACGAAGTTGACGTTAAGATTGGTTTACCCCAAGGCTCTGTGCTAGCTCCAATTTTTTTTTTAATACTTATATTAATGTTATTGTAACGAATTTACTGCAATTCCTCTTATTTGCCACCTTCTACTAACGTTCAAATCACTAAACTGTTGAACAAAATAACTCCACTATTGAGCAATGCAAAATGGCCTTTATTTAAGTACTTCACAATAACACTTATCTTCGCAACTAATAGCTTGCTTATATCAAACTGATTGTTGCGCCTCCACTGTCGCTGCTTTTATACTGTGCGCTTTCCTCGTTGACATATTTCTAGGCGCTTCTATTTCCAGACTACTAGTTAGTTATCAGCTATAAAATTACTCAGCTGTAACTACAGATTCACGATTTTGTAGCTTCTCTCATTGCGTAGTTTCGGGAGTATCTCAGATATATGCATGTGGTTGTGCGTTGCTTCTCCGCTGCGTGTATGTACATATGTGTAGACATAATTATTGATTCGTTTATGTAGATACAAGTGACTGTCTGCTTTATTGTTGTTGTGACTTCATTACTTAGCATCAGACTAGTGATGTGAGTATCACTTAGTGTCACTAATATTCGTCACAATATTAAGTCTATATTGAAATTCAGTACCATAAATCTATTTGCGGATGATGCAGTAATTTCCATAAATGGTACGAATGAACATGAAATAAGAGAAAAACTGCAAAGTGATTTAGAATCTCCCTATAATTGGATGTGTGATAACATACTAAAAATTAATATTGAAAAATATTGAAAACCTAAATATATGGTAATAACAAGGAAGAATATTGTTCATTTTGAAAGTATTAAAATAAATAATACTAAAATTGAAAAGTGCAGACGATTAAATATCTCGGCATTTGAATAGATTGCAAACTGAAATTTGATGGCCATGTTGATTATATAACAGGTAAAATAGCTAAAAAAATATATTTCATTCAAAGAACTTTAAATTCGGAAATTTTTGCGGTGAGCACCAGACCTATAGAAATGACCGCTTAAATAGGACCGGAGGTGGTGTCTTGCTAGCTGTACATTCTTCAATTCCATCTGAAGATAATAATTTGCCCGAAGTTGATTCCATCGAGTTTAAATGAATCCGAATCTAACTAGGTCGGGGTCATATTTACTTAGCCGTTTGCTATATTCCACCGTCTTCTGATGTATCAGTGTATATGCACCAAAGCACACGGACTCAATGATTGTATTAGGCGACTTTAACCTGCCACATATATCTTGGAATACCGTTGATCACAATATAGTCCCCGTATCCTCCAAGATGCATAACAATGACTTTTTGGATGGAATTACTGATCTTAATCAGATCAACTTCTTTCCGAATAAGTATGGAAAATTCTTAGACTTAGCATTTCTTGACGACATATCTAAATTCTCTATAAGTCGGTGTGAACCTCTTGTTTTGCCAGGAAGGTACCATCCTATTTCTGAGGTAACTAACGAAATCATAAGCAACGAAGTCGGCTGCACTAACAAAATACGTGTCTCTACCAGGTGCTTTGATTTTTCCAAAACTAATTTTAACAATTTAAATAAAGAGCTTTCTGAGATAACGTGGCCTCGATATAAAGAGGATGTAGAGCAAAATGTTTTACATTTCAATAAAACCATTTATACTTTATTTGAAAAACATGTGCCCAAACGCACATGCTCGTACACTGAACCAGTGCAAGCCTGGTTCACTAAAAAGCTAAAAGCTTTAAAAAATAAGAAATCACGTTTATTCAAGTTATATAAAGGAACTATAAAATATTCTAAAATTTTAATGTATCCCGACAACGTAAAACTTTTTAAGTCATATGCATCGGTTGAAGAACGTTCTGTACTCCAGGTGGATTTAATTGTTTAGTTACTTGGTGTAATGCGAATTTTATGCCGCTTAACATAGAAAAACGTAAATACATGTGTTTTTCACGTGGGAACGTACAGCCAGCTTCTTACACAATTAATGGCCAAACTCTGGAAAGCGTTAATGTTTTTGTCGACTTGGAAGTTACACTGAATTTCAAACTTAGTTTCAACCCTCATATTAATGCCACAGTCAATAAAGCAAGAGTAGTTTTAGCATTTGTGAAAAGATGGGGAAAAGAGTTTAGTGATCCTTACGTTACAAAAACCCTTTTTACATCATTGGTGAGGCCAATATTAGAATATGGATAGATAATTTGGAATCCGCGTTATCAAGTTCATGTGGATAGACTAGAATCAATACAAAAACAGTTTTTATTTTTCGCCTTGAGAAATCTTCAATGGGACTCTCCATATAATCTGCCTCCTTACGCTAATCGGTCAAAACTAATAAATCTTCCTACCCTTGGAAGTCGTAGAGAAATTCTAGGTATACTATTTATGGCTAGACTTTTAAATTGATCGATTTCAAGCCCATTTCTTATGAACGAAGTAAACTTGAATGTTCCGTGAAGAGTTGCACGGCATTATATACATATAATTCTTAAACAATGCAGAAGCAATTTCCAACTAAACGAACCTTTTCTATGTTTGTGTGAAGATTATAACTCTCACTCGAGAATAATTGATGTTTCGGACTCGCTTTTTGCCATAAAAAATGGTTCTATCTTCTTTTAACAATTAAAAAATTATATTTATATTTTTAATCTATTGTAGTTTGTGAATCTATATTTCTCAGCTGATGAGTTTCTCTGTAGCTGAGCGGTTTTAGATTTCGGCACTTAAGAAGCCTCTGCCTCTCAAAGACTCGGTAACAAAAAGTAGAAATTATAAATAAAACATAAATAAGAATTAGGATACAAAAAAAAAAAAAAAAACAAGTAAGGACGGGACTGTCTTCGGCTGTGCCAAAAACTTCATACCTTTCATGAATGGGGCTGAACAATAATCTTATCCCATTCGTAATATCCAAATAATGCGCTGTATAAGATAAGAAATATATAGTGAACAGATGTATATACCTAAACGATTTTAGGAAGAATATAACAAATGGCAAAAAAACCCCTTATCTGAACGATCGGTTGTTTGGGATATATATTTTATATATCTCCGATCGAAATGATTTTTACAGGAAATATTCTATGATATATTAGAATATATATCACCAAGTTTCAGGTTTTTATATTGGAAACTAAGGGAGAAATGGCCAAAAATCTTCCTATCCGAACGATCGGTTGTATGGGCTATATACTATATAATGCTCCGATCAAAGTGATTTTTTCAGAAAATCTTCTGTGATATATTAAAATATATATATCACCGAGTTTCACGTTTTTACTTCCTAAATTAAGTCAGAAATGGCCAAAAATCTTTCTATCTGAACGATCGGTTTTATGGGATATATACTATATATAGCTCCGATCAAAGTTATTTTTCAGAAAACCTCCTATGATATATTAAAATATATATCACCGAGTTTCACGTTTATACTTTCTAAATTAAGGGAGAAATGGCCAAAAATCTTTCTATCTGAACGATCGGTTGTATGGGATATAACTATATATAGCTCCGATCAAAGTGATTTTTTCAGGATATCTTCTATGATATATTAGAATATATCACCGAGTTTCATGTTTATACTTTCTAAATTGCGGCAGGAATGAACGATTGGTTCTATGGGAGATATATGTTATATTGGTCCGATCCTACCGGATCTGACAAAAGTTTTAAAATAATACATAAATACATCCTTGTGCCAAATGTCATTGAGATATCTCAAAATTTGAGGGACTAGTTTGCGTTCAAACAGACAGACGGACGGACATGGCTATATCAACTCAGTTCGTCGCCCTGATCAATTCGGTATACTTAATGGTGAGTCTATCTTCTACATTTCTCAACGTTACAAACATCGGACTAAAGTTAATATACCATTTCATGTTCATGAAAGGTATAAAAAACTATGTATGGTTTCATCGGGCCACTTGAGGGCAGTGCGCTGCCACAACGTCCGAGGGAAAAAAAAACATGTAATAACTTTAGTAGTTATTATAAAGCAAAAGTATATACGGTTACTCACAAAAATAAGTACACACTTGGTTTATGCTGAAAAAAACTCAAATGCAGTGGCTCACAGCTCAATTGAGAATTTTAATTTAAAATATCGCAAATTCCCTAACAGAAACCACATTAAAATATGTCAAAAGTTTTTCAAAGGTAAGGAGAATTAATCAAAATTTCAAAAATTAAAATCAAAATTAAAAAATTTTTTTTTCAGAATTTCTAGGAAATTTTTGAGTATGCAGTTTTGTAGCCCAATAAATTTTAGTATAATAATGTGCACGTTAGAAATAGCTCAAAAATGTTCCTGGATTGTCCGAATTTTTTCGGCGAGGGTGTTGAGCAATTTCGCACTCACAAAATGCATTTTTGTTCATGCGATGTATGGAAGAAATTTCTTAACACCCTCGCCGAAAAAAATTCTGAAAATTCATGAAAATTTTTGAGCTATTTCTAACTTGCGCATTATTATACTTAAATTTGTTGGGCTACAAAACTGCGTACCCAAGAATTTTCTAGAAATTTTGAAATAAAATTTGAAAATTTTAATGGTCATTTTTGAAATTTTGATTAATTCTCCTTACCTTTGAATAACCTTTGACATTTTTTTGAATGTGGTTTCTGTTAGGGAATTTGCGATATTTTAGATGAAAATTATCAATTAAGCTGTGAGCCACTGCATTTAAGTTTTTTTCAGCTTAAACCAAGTGTGGACTTATTTTTGTGAGTAACTGTAGGTCCATAATTGAGCCAAACTTCATATATTGTTCAACTATTTTCTTCATCTTGAAGGATTCGCAAATCGATAAACTACAAAAAATGCAGGATAAAGCTATGCGCTTTATATTAGGTAAACGTTTTGATACCCCCATTAAAGATATGCTACAAAGTTTGATTTGGATAAGCGTAAAACAGCAAATATTTTTCCGCAGTATGAAGTTTATATACAACATAAAAACTAGGAGGTTCCTGACAGAAATACGAGGCAGAGATATGATTTTAAATTACCTAATTACAAAACAGTCTGAAAAAAATATTCTTTTTTACAGAGTTAAAATTCAACGAATTTGAAGGCCCAACTCTATGCACGTCCTTGCATACTTTAATGCGTACGCGACTTTCACCACGATTCTTTTAGACTTTCAGGCGTATACGAATTTCACCACGATTTTCAGCTGTGCAAATTAAGTAGCTGAAAAACGAGGTGGAATCCTCTTGTTATGATGCGAGGTGGAATTTTGTTGTTTTCGCCAGTGTTGTCAGCGAAAATTCCACTAATTCTCTTTGATCTTGCTATTTTTAACAAATAAATAAAGATAAGAATTTTCACTTAGTAATTACTTAAATTACCAATCAAAGTTGCAATTGCCTTTTTGTAGACAGTACTAAAAATTGTAAATATAAAGATGAATAAAAAAAATTTAAGGACTACCTTTATATAAATGGACCAAAAAATAGAAGGCAATTTTTCCTTTAATGCAGACATGTTCCTTTTGAATTTTGACTAAAAAACTTTAACAATAGCTCTTGTAGAAGAATTTTGGGATTAAAAATTATAAAGGTAGGTCGCGTGTTTAAATTTTAAATAATCAGTTAGTTAATCGCAAGTACATGGCTTGCCTTAAATTGAAAGATTGCGCTCCACCTTTAGAGTTTTAAATCCCAAAATTTTTCTACAAGAGCTATTGTTAAATTTTTTTAGGTAAAACTTAACAAGGCTATGTCAGTATTAAAGGAAAAATTGTCTGGTCCATTTATATAAAGGTAGTCCTCAAAATTTTTTTATCATCTTTTTATTATTAAATGCAAACTAAAAACACTCCATATTTTTATTTCCTACAAAGATATAGTGGGGAGAATTTCAATGTGTACGGTGTGCTATTCAAGTGAAATGCAGTGTACATACACATCCACATGCATCGCTTCGCTGCAGGAAAATAATTTCCATACGACACACGCTCCAGCGTAGAACATTCGTCGCATGCATGTGGAGACAGTAGCTGCCACTGTTGCGTTGGGTTGCCACAAATATCACACGCTGCATGTTGCACGCTTTCCATGGTGTTACCACTGCAAAGTAAAACAAAAAAAAAAAACGTTGTCGATTATACTTGGTCTAAACACTTCAGTTTGTATATATTTTTTTACATTTTGTCTTTGTGTGTGTAGTGTGTGACCAGCCGATTTCGTGATAATCCATTATTAATGCCAATCAGCATATAAATTTTGTATACCGCCTGCAAAAAACAGAAGCAACAATAACAGCAGTGCCAATATGGGCTAGCGGTGCATAGATTTTTACATATATTTCTCCTTTTTTCGGTGGCTCTTTGCGATTATGCGTTTACTGCTGATATTTGAGATGTTATACCCAATGCAGGACGTAGAAAAGTATCATAACCTAACAAAATTAATTGTGAAATCAGTGAATGTGCAAATCCAATCACTCATAAGGACAGGCATTACCAAGCCTTGGTTATTAATTTTAGTTTTTATAGTTATGCACAAGATACTTCTGAAAGCAGATTTACTTTTAAGTTTAATTCGTTTTATTTTCCCAGTTTTAATGGTTTTTTATATAAAATAGACTGGGAAGTGGTACTTGAGGGACTGGATACTTCTAATAGTTTCCTAACTTTCAAATCTATTCTATGAAATCACTGCCTGCATAAAATTCCTATGAGAAGAATGAGGCCTTACAAACTTCCGTGGTATACGAAAGAGTTGAAAAAATTGGAGAGTCTCAGAAATAAATATATGCATAAATTTAAACATACGAAGAACCATTTGTTCTTCACTAAATACAAGCAATACTTGAAGAAATTTAATTATTTGGATAAGCTTCTATATACCAACTATATTCATGCAATCGAGTCTAATACTAAATTGAATCCGAAAATATTTTGGAGCTATATCAAGTCCAAAAAAGGTTGCTCCAGTATACCGTCTGGAGTGTTCCTTGTTGTCCACTCAGCGCGAACACCATGTGATACAGCTAATTTATTTGCGGAGTTTTTTACATCAAATTTTTCTGCCGACGATAATTACAATCGTCTGATGCCTCCTCGAATCTTAATAGTGCTCTAAACTTTTGTGCCCTCTGTCTCTCTTCTGATGATATTAGTAATGCTATTCTAAAACTTAAATCTTCATTTCAAACAGACGTTGATGGGTTTTCTTCGGTCCTGTTAAAAAACTTCCCGACTCTAGTTCTTCCTTTAAGAATAATTTTTAATAAACCTCTATCGTCCGGTACGTTCACTGACGAGTGGAAGCTCACCTCCATTATCCCCGTCTTTAAAATTGGTAACAAAAATTATGTGCGTAATTACAGACCTATTTCAAAGCTTTCTACCATTTCCAAAATTTTTGAGCATGCTGTTAATGCCAAGTTGAGTTTTGCGGTTAAGTCTTTAATATCTCCCTTCCAGCATGGTTTTGTCGCTGGTAGATCACGGGTTTCTAATCTTGCTGTTTTTAGTGAATATTGTGTTGAATCTTTTTCTTCAGGTTTTCAGGTTGGTTGCATTTATACTGACTTTTCAAAAGCTTTTGACAAAATCCATCATGGTGTTTTAATTAAAAAATTAGGTTGCCTTGGTTTCCACTCTTCGTTTCTTTTATGGATAAAGTCTTATTTAAGTAACAGACAGTGTGTTGTTTCCATAGATGGACAATCGTCTAATTCGTTTATAGCTACTTCTGGCGTTCCCCAAAGTAGTATATTAGGTCCACTTTTATTTATCTTATTTATTAATGACGTAAGTAGTTGCTTTTCATTCGCGAAGTTTTTGCTATATGCCGATGACTTAAAGCTATTTTCTGCCATTAAAACGCTAGATGATGCCTTGATGTTGCAGAATGATATTAATAAGTTACAGCAATGGTGCCTGAACTCTGGTATCTCTTTGAATCCGTCCATTTGCTTTCAAATGACCTACTCGAAGTCAATAAATCTTCTAACTACAAATTATAGTATTTCTAATTGTGAGCTTCAATGTGTAATTGAGATTAAGGACCTTGGTGTTGTCTTTGACAATAAGTTTTCTTTTAGTAAGCACATAAATTTCATAACCTCTAAATCATATTCTATGCCTGGCTTTGCGAGGCGCAATAATCTGGAATATGGCGTATTTATTTGGAGACGAAGTAGTCAAACTGCTATTACCAGAATTGAAAGAATACAAAAAATTTTTCTCAAATATGCCCTTCGTCCTTTAAACTTCTCTGATCCTATACCCGCCTACACTGCGCGACTTATGCTTTTAAGCTTTAAGTCTTTAGAAAATCGCAGATCAATACTCTGCTTGTCATTTTCGTATGATATTATTAATGGGTCCGTTGACTGTCCATATTTATTGGATAAAATTTGATTTAATATTCCTCGGAGGTGTCTTCGCAGTTTTTATCCATTTTATTGTGACAATTTTAAAACCCACTATTCCAGTAATGCTCCCATTGCTCGTGCTCTCCGTAAGTTTAATTCTATCAGTACTGTTGTAACTCTAGACTTTTCTGCTCCAAAAGCGAAACTGTTAAATATTCTAAAATCTGCTTTCTAAGTACCATGTATTATTTTTCAAATAACTATCACATAGTTTTAGTTTGTATCACAGTTTGTAAGGATTTAAATCCATTGACTAATTGAAATAAATAAATAAATAAAAAAATGCGAGCGTAGAAAGCGATAATATAAGAGGCCCAACACATAGGATTTTTTATGCAGCATTTTGCGCTGTGAGATGAGTGTATTGCGTATGTTTGCAAGGGGTGCAGCAAATAGCGCATCACCAGCGCCATCTGATAAGCAAAATTAGCCAACTTTCATTTTTTATTGCAAACAAAGCATTAAAACAAATTGTTTAGGGTGGCTAGTCGGTGCTGCGTTCAAACAAATTGGTGCGAACAATGTACCTGCTTATATCTTTAAAGAGCATTTAACGACTTCCTGAAGTCCGGCAGTATATAACTGCCCATTGTTATAAACTTAATGTGAGCTAAGGCTGGGCATTCACACAGGTAGTGAGCCACTCTTTCTTTGGCCTGTTGTCCTACTATCGTCGTTCGGCCGGGTTTGCTTGGTTTCCTTGCAGGTGTTCAAAGAGTACCAGTTAGATACCACTAACTGTCGTTTATGTTTATTTTGATTGATGTAAGTGGATGATGCATCTCGACCATCATCTTCAATGATATTGCGCCAGTTACCCATAGAAGGGTTTTGTTTGCGGTCTTAGCCGAAGTGATGAGGAGTTAAGCGCCATGTCTATCTGAGTAAATGTATACCTGCGACCACTCAAAGAGTCCTCCGACAGGATCGTACAAAAAAGCACAAGCAGGTCCTCAGCGATATCCACAAACAGGAATCGGACCTCTATGCCCGGAATTTCCTTGCGAATCCAGTACTTGAAGAAAAATACCCATAACTAGCAGAAGAGGAACGCACTCTCCTCAGGGAAACGCGCATAACTCTAGCTCAACTTCGATCTGGATACTGTAACAGGTTAAACTCTTACTTCTCCAGAATCAACCCCGACATACAAAATGTATGTCCTGCTTGCAGTGGAGACACACCAACCATCCCTTCAATTGTAATGTGGAACCAATGCCTCTAGCAAACCTCTCAATATGGTCCACCCATGTTGAAATAGCAAGATTTCTTGGACTCCCGTTAGAGGGAATTGATGATAATTTGTGTTTGGTCGCATCTTTTGGATGGGGCGAAGCACCACTACAACAACAACAACATGCTCACAGAAAACATCCACTAACACACTGCAGACAAAATTGAAACCATCGGTGTGTAGTGAAATTGCGTCCTTCTTTTCCACGCACTCCTTCTCCCGGCACCTTTTTGGCAACTTAACCTAATGACATCTGTCACAACTTATTGATGGCGTGTGATAATCTAAACACGGAGCCACACTGTGAAGCCTTCTGAGACCTACGTTCGTGTATTTGTACTCAAGAGTATTATAACTTTGTTTGGATAACGGTAGTAGGTGATGTCATAAAGGAATGGTGTAAGATATAGACTTCCTTAAGTATATTAAAATTATCAGCATCGACAAAGATTTGGATACATCAACGTCCGTCCTTCCATCTGCTAACATTATAACTTCAGAAAAAATTGAGATATTTTCCCGAAATATTGCATTATCGTCACCTAGAAAAATAGATAGAATGAAAATGCGCCAAATCGAATGATATCCACTCTCACTTTTTCGATTTCAAAAATTTCCAAAAATAATAAGATACGATAATTTAATTTCAAAGACGGCTAAAGTTATGAAACCTGATTGTGAGTTGATTTTATGAGCAGAGATGGAAATGAGGAAAAATTTTGGAAAATGGGATTACCACTCTCCCGACTTTTGAGCTATGCCGAATGTCATACTCGCCATATTTCCGCATGTCACACTCTCCAGCACTTAGCAAGCATATCCAAATCATTATGCCAATATACCTTAATTAGGACCTTAATATACTACCAAATATAAGTTTTCTTAATAATTAAGAATTGAGCTTTTTTCCTTCCTGAATGAGTATCCCTCGCCGAGTAGTTGCCTTCCTATCTTGGGTAGGTATTCCCTCGGTGGGTTCTGGATACTTAAATTACAGGCGCAATCCACTCAGCTCATCACTGGGGGTGCACAAGATGCATGAGGCCTTTTAAGCCAAAACCTCCTCGCTAGCCGCTCTTGGTCAGGGGCTGCTTATTTGAATATTCGCCGCTAACCTAAATTAATATGCCGTTCACTGTTTGCTGGCAGTGACCCCCTTGGCCAGAGCTCAGCTTGTATATCTGTATTGCTTGTAGCTACACCTGTTGGCCACCTTAATTAAGTCCGAGTCGACTTTATCGAAGCTGAGTCCGAGTCATATACTTGTGTTCGAGTGGCTCTACTGAACTGTGTGAGAATATTTCGATGGGGCTTTAAGACCTATATTTCTGTAACAACCAAACTTGAGCGTTGGGTAAAACCAAACATTTTGATACTAAATTTAACTTGCAAACGCACATGAAAATGATGTTGGGACGTATGTATATGTGTGTGTACGAATAGATATGTGACTTAAGATTGTTATCATGTGGCGCTTATCGTGCGCACAATATCAATAGCATTATATTCTAACTCAATACACTTTCTTTTCGTGAATATGGAGAGGGCACACAAATTAAACCAAAAACAAAAATAACCTGAAAATTGCAATTCTTATTGTCGTCGTTATGGGCAATTCGTCCGCTTGTCGCCTATTGGTTGGTGTTGCTACAGCGAATACGCCAAAAAGCAAAAATTTGCATGTCGCCAAAGCAAACGTTTGCTATTTTGCATTGAACTACATTCACTTCAACCCTCCGTTGCATCCACCGATTGGCAAATGAACTCAACTAAGTTAGCTTAAAAATATTTGTATACTAAAAACAAATTTTTTCTTTTCGTAAATTTTGCGGCAAATTCACACACTCGTATAGGCCATTTGTGGTGCACGAATTACGTTCAACAACTTCCTGCTACCGATCTGGTAATGTTTTTGTTCTTCTTTTACATTGTTTCAACCACAGTATATGCACTCAGGATGGATGAGAACTAACTGGGTGGCCACCGAAAAGGCAAATTGTGCATGGAACTGTACTACTCGTACTCAGAACTCCCAAAATGTTGTGCAAACAATTTATGCGGCATTTATGGTTTATTGTGCTTCACTTTGTGTGCCCTCATGAGCTATTTTAGTTGTTGTTGTTGTAACTGTTATTGTGTGGTTGCGCTACTTAAATTTTATGGCACTTTGCGGTTTTGTCGTATGATTGCACCTTCAGCAGATCTATGCAATATGATGAATATAATATACATTCATAGTTTCCTATGTATGTATGTATGCATATGGAGCATTCCACGGTTTTTATGGGACAAATCGTACGCATTTTTTTAGTATTCGATCTTAATTTGAGACATTTTAGAAGTCTTTCAGACATACTATTAAGTGCATTAATTTGCAGATTAGCATAACAGAAGCTTTAAAAACTATTGCATGCCATTCTGCACATCCCGCCCACAGAACTAATGGCCAATAAAATAATTTAAAAAAATGTTTAAGTTAAACGGTTTTATTGAAAACAATACTTACATGAAGTAATAATAATACTAAAAGCTAGAAAATAATTAGGTAGGTCCTAGCCACCACACTCCTCATCAATCTAAGGTGTTGATCAGACAATTAAATAAAAGTGACTCAATATTACATGGACTCTTTCCTGACAATTTGTTACAATCTAAGTCCTCAATACATAATCCTTCCAAAGGCTTTACTCGACTCTGCGCCACGTATGCTTGTCCCTCCTAGAACTCTAAATTTCTTGATGTCACTTCTGCCGGACTGTATGTAATATTTGTTCCGAATACGAGCCAAATCGGACATCATAGGTGGCTTTCTCTTCATGTATTATGTGTTCCAAATGGGATCGTGTCATTATTCTGTATTACAAAATTCTGGGAGACAAAATTCTGTAAATTGCAAAAAAATTTTGCTTGAACAAAATTCTGCTTTTTTAAAATTCTGCCTTTTTAAAATTCTGCTTTTTAAAATTCTGCTTTCTAAAATTCCGCTTTTTCAAAATTCTGCATGTTAATTGTGGGAGTCAAAATTATGGAATCATGGCATGGTGTAGCCGGCATTGGATCGGCTAAGGGTTATTTTTTTAATGTGCGGCCGAAGGCCGCCTATGCAGAAAGGTGTTCTACGCAGAATTAATGTGCATGGCGCACTTTTTCAAATTAATTATATGACCTCTTTAACATTATAAACATTATATTTTAATACAGAATTTTGTAATACAGAATCTAGTAATACAGAATTTTGAAAGCAGAATTTTAGAAAGCAGAATTTTAAAAAAGCAGAATTTTAAAAAGCATAATTTTGTTTTTAGAATTTTGTACATACAGAATTTCGACACCAACCCGTTCCAAATATGAGCCAAATCGGACCACAAATAAGATTTTTTTGAATATCTCCATCCTTGCGACACCTAGCGGCTATTTTTTTTTCACAGGCCGTTTTCTATTCATGTATGTATTGTGTGCTCCAAATATGACCCAAATCGGACCACAAATACGATTTTTTTGAATATCTTGATCCTTGCGCCACCTAGCAGCGCTTTTTTTGATAAGTCGCTTTCTATTCATGTATGTATTATGCGTTCCAAATATAAGCAAAATCGCACCACAAAATACGATTTTTTTGAATATCTCGATCCTTGCGACACCTAGCGGCGATTTTATTTTCATAGGCCGTTTTCTATTCATGTACATATGTAGATTAGGGTGTCCCTTATATGAACGAAATATTTCGTTTTGCAATTATCAAAACGCATACCCTCTAATTCGGTTCAGTATACAAACCTCTGCTTAAATAACAAATTTCAACTTTCCACGTAAACTTTAACCCGTGCCGACAGGGCCTCAAAAATAGCAGTTTCTTTCTTCATCTAGTAGCTAGATCAACGAAAATGTTCATTGCTTTGTTTAATAATAGAAATTTGTATTAAAGATTGTTTAATTTAAATATTGTTAATAGGATTACTCAGAACATTTTCTTTTTAAAGTCTGTTTTTTACAATCTGGATACATATCTCTATGTTCTTGCACACAGCGTAAAAGGAACTGCTTTTGTTCTTCTTCTGCGGTTATCAAACCATGAAAGTCTTGCATAAGTTTAACAGCTCTTTCAGCTGTGTCATTAACTGCTTTTAAGCACAAAATCTTCTTTTTTGCTTCTATATAGGCCACGTTTTCTTCCCACGAAGATATATTTTCCTGAACGAAACTGCAGTCAACTTTTAGCCTCGAAAATATATTTTTGCTTCTAATAGTGATGAAATCACTCAAAGATTTTTCTAAAACAAGAACAAAAGTTTAGCGTTTAGTAAATAGTGAGCATAGCTTAATACATATGAATAAATATTCACCATATAAAGATATCGACGTTTCATCCTTCGATGGAACGTATCTCTTTCCGGAATCATCAAAGCTTTCTCTTTTTAAGTTAATTACAATGTTCTTCTTGGTTTGTTCATCAACGTCTTCGTCAAAAATTGATAGCAGGGTTATTTCTTCTGATAAATACCACAGGTGGTGACTGAATTTTCCTAAAGCTGCTTTGGAAATCAACTAGTCAACTCTTTCGTAATCCTTCAGGGTCTTTAAAAAGAGTAAGTCTTGATTCGGCGCTTTTACTGCTAAACTGCATCTTAGCCAGGGCTTAACATAAACTGTCACAATGAATAAAGAAATATCTCTAAGCGCTTGTTCGTCCTTGATGCTCATTTTAAATTGAGACTGCAACAAACATATCTTTATAGAGTAAATAGCTCTTGCCATCCACCGAGCTTGATGCAATGCGCCTGGAGGTCTGATTTTAATTTTATTCTCAGAGTTTCCTCCCAAAAAAATAATAGCTAGTTCAATCAGTTCCCGATAATCATCTCGTACAATTGACTTCTCCAGTTCGTTGTAATAAAACTCCACCAATTCATTTATCATCGTTTCACAAAAGTGTTGTTTTACGAAATTAGAGCAGGGTTCGATAGCATTAGGATTAATTTTCTTCCAGTTATCTTTGAACTTTTTAAATAGTGGAATCTCGGGACTGGTACTGTCCTCTTGGATTTTAGTTTGAAATACACTTTTGAGCACAAGTTCGTAAACATGATGACGACAAGCAAAAAGTAACAATTCTCTTTCTAATGCTTACTCCAAAAGCACACAAGCTCCATTCAAGCGACCTGTATTAGATGCTGTCGTATCACAGCACATTATTTGTACCTTATCATTAAGGTTCCAATCATTTAGCGTCTTTAGTACTGCATTTGCTTGATTTTTGCCGGAAGAGCTCTCTAATTTCGGG
The DNA here is from genome assembly GCF_040869045.1 of Eurosta solidaginis. Classification (NCBI taxonomy): domain Eukaryota; kingdom Metazoa; phylum Arthropoda; class Insecta; order Diptera; family Tephritidae; genus Eurosta; species Eurosta solidaginis. Next base: position 54,737,078 of record NC_090323.1, read on the forward strand.
ACTGCAAGAATTTGTTCTTTCTCTTCAAATGAAATAACGATTGTCGTCGTTTTGAATGTAGCCGGGCTATATTTCTGTATAAAGCTGCACTGCATTGCGTTGTTGTTCTAATACAGAAGGTGGCGCCACTGACGGATGAACATTTAACATGAAAATTTAATAACAATGTGATCCATATGGAACAATTTGTTGTTTCGAAAGAGCATTTGCGTGGTATTTGGTGGTATTTGGCTTTCAAAGGGTTCTTTTGCCAGTAAAATTGCCTTTTTTTGTCTTTTTCCATAGAAAATCGAGTCCTACGGGGAGGGTTTGAACCCGCACCCCCCCCCCCCCCCCCCCCCCCCCCCCGCAAATCCGCCACTGTATCCAAGTATCGCAAATCAATGTACTCACTATATGGGGATGAAATCATGAAATCTTCAGAAAAACAACTACCCACATATTTAGGTTTCAATTTAAGGTATATGGCATCGAAGCCCATGGGAGGGATCCATTCCCTAAAATCCCTCCCATCTACACCACTGATACTACTCGTAAAATTATATTCTAAATATTAGTACACTTTATTTAGAATATAATATATAAAACCCAAATCGTAAAAAATTGTTTATAGAACACCTCATTTCAAATAAAAAGAATTTGATCGAATGTTAACCGTTGAACCTGAACCAACTTATTTCCAAAGTAATTCGGCACGGTTTAGAGTTTTCGTAATGAGCTTATATTTTTTTATTGAGTATATTGGATTAAGGAGAACCGATCTGAAGGGTATGCGTTACAAAAAAAAGACTTCTAAAAATAAGGGACACCTTAATGTAGATATTATGTGTTCGAAATATGAAAAAAATCGGACCACAAATACGATTTTTTGAAATATGTCGATCCATGCGCTACTTATCGGATTTGTTTTCTTATTATTGCATTGTCATGGAGGTGTGAACTATATTCCAAGTTTCAAGCTTGTAGCTTATAGGGAAGTTATTAAATTTCAATTACAAAATTCGTGCCAGCCAGCCAACCAGCCAGCCAGTCAATTCAAGCTAAATAAAACCGTTTAAAAATAAAGCGTTGACAACTTCAACAAGGCTTAAGGCTTCGGAGTATCTTGAATGCGGGTGTTATGATAAAAGAAGTATGGCGCCATTAAATATAAAGCAAACGGACCGCCTGGTTCCATGTCTGAAATTCGAAAGAGATCTTAGAGCCACAGTTAGGCCGAAGAGGTTTGCTCAAGGATGCTGAAATGGCAGAACATTCTACACACATAAATACCGATGGTTCGAAATTAGCGGGAGAGTTCAGGTCTGCTGTAACGATCCGGAAATAAGAAGATACAACAGGCTTCCAGATTACGGCAATGTCATTCAGGCAGAAATATAAGTCGCGTAGAAAGCAGCATAAATTCTGTAGAAAGCCTGCTAAAGCTGCAGTCGCGTCAATATAAATATAGGTAGTCAGACAACGATCAAGATAAAATATCAAATAGCACTTCATAAAGACGTATACAAGAATGCAAATAAGCGTTGGAGTGACTTCGCTCAAGCCGAACAATATATCTCTATTCGCTTGCTGATCACAAAGCGATTGAAGGTAACGAAAATTTCGATTAGTTGACAAAGGAGGGTGCAGCAATCGATGAATCTAAGGTAGATTTCCCAAACCGTTTCTAGGATCAAAATTTCTATAATGATGTGCAAATACCATGACGCTAGTCTCACAAATTTGCTAATATCTCTAAAGGGAGAAGACTTAAGGCTTACGATGGGCATTAAAACTGGATACTGTCTTCGGGAGTCACATGCTTATAATTTACACCTCGTCATTAACAGGGGAAGTTTGAAGTGGGAGAAATGGTTGACAACGTTTTGTGTTAATGCACTGCGCTCGCGTGGTCAAGGCTCCAGCTTCTAGGGGCGGCAGATTTGACAGATCTCAAGGCAGTATCTTGAAACTTCTAGTATTTGCCAAGAGGACGGAGTTATTTTATAACAATAAGTCCTGGCAACTAATTAGGGTTTTCCGTATGGTCGTCAAACAAATTCTGGCAAAACTCTACGGCCACATTCTGTCTATGTGAGATCCTCATTAACCGACCAGTTTCACCGAACCTATCTAAAGCATTGTTTATACATGAAAACGGGAGTAAGTTTGCTTATACCACGCGAATAGGTACAGGCTTAGTTATTTTCCAGAAATTAACACTTTGAAAAATTTCAACGTTTTTATATAAGAGTATGCAAGAATAACAAGTAAGGACGGGAAATAAACAAATAGTCCAGCAAAAAGTTGTTTATATCTTCCAAAATAAAATGAATAATTTAATAAAAATTATTTGTGGGGAAAATAATGCAATTATCTGTGCTTAATAGGCTAATTAATTTCGATTCCGACTGCTCAGAGGCAAAACTTTTCAAATCGACCAAGTCTGGTCGGCATCAATATGCAGAACACCAATCCATTTCGATTCTGCACAAATTGCTTGGAATCGAAATCCAAAACAGGCCCGACAATCTATACTAATATATATTTTGAAAGCCGTTTTTTTTAGTACCGCAAAGCTCGAGAACGGCTGAGCCGATTGAGATAAATTTTGAGCATAGATTTGGTGGTGACTCCACATGGTTATAGGCAAAAAAAAACTGCAAAGATTTAGAAAGGTTTTTGAGATATCGACCAAAATGTGGATCAGGATAGCTCTATAATGTGTTCATACGATATGGGTATCAAACGATAGGCATTGACGGGGATATTAATGCAAGGTAGTTTTAATTTTGTTACCTTAGTTGGTTTGGGATATATCAAAAATGTTGACCAGGGTAACCTCAGACGGCTTATATACATATATTATGGGTATAAAAGATTTATGTATATATAAAAGAAGGTGTTAGTTACACTATTTATAACTCAAGAATGAATGAACCGATTTGGCTGAAGATTGGTGGAGAGGTAGCTTAGAACCACAAGACGAAAAAAAGGATACTTTTTATCTCGTTATGAGTGTCAAACGGAAGCTGTTTATGAGTACTTTGATACGGGGTACCGTGGTACGTGTACCCGGGTACCCCCACAATGTGTTTATAGAATATGGATAAAAAAAGTAAAGCTGTTGAAGAGTGCTTTAGTAGAGGGTAGTTTTCATATCTACTGGTGACTAGAGTTTCGAGATATAGGCCAAAACGTGGACCCGGATACCCCTAGAATATGTGTATAATATGGGTATCAAGTGAAAGCTGTTGCTGATGGCTTTAAAGTAATTTTCATTGTGATATTCGATTTAGTAGCATCAACCCGGCAAAACTGATAAATTTGCATGCGAAGCCTAAATAAAGACATGAACTAATAATACAAACATGCCTATTTACATACGCCCTATTCGATTTGCCTGAAATTTGGTATATAAATTTGCCTATATTAGTATTTACGATATTTTTTTCCGGGAAGTAGACCAGAGACGGACTGGGACTGGGATTGGGACTAGGACTGGGACTGAGACTCGAAGTGGGAATGGGACAGGAACAAAATACATACCACCCTCTGGGACTGGCAATTAGGGATAAAGTAGAATGAGAAGAACTTGAGAGAAGAGAAAAGAGGGAAGGAGAAGGAGACTGAGAAAGAGATAGAGTGAGACGAAGATAGAGATAGGTGAAGAGAAAAATACGGAGGGATGAGTGAGTAAAAGGATTAAGAAAAAGTGATGAGGGGGGGGGGGGGGGGGGGAGGGCAGAGTTAGACGGAAAAAGCTTCTTAAAATGTATTATTTATAAAGTAAAATTCTATTGATACAAAGCTTTTTTCGCTAAGATATAGCTTATTATTTTCGTCTAGGGCCCTTTTAAAAATCTTGTATATAAAAGTGGGCGTGGTTCTTAACCGATTTCGTTAATTTTTCTTCAAAGCATTTCTTATGGTAAAGGCAACCTCCCTGCCGAATTTTGTTACAAGAGGTTTAACGATTTTCGATTTATGATTAATGCTACTTGTAAAATTGATTTTATCACAAGTGGGCGGTGCCACGCCCATTTTAAAAAATGCTTTCGATTTTTTATCTAGAGTCTCAATATCAGTCCACACATCAAATTTCAACATTCCAGGTTTACGAAATAATCAGGTTTTTTGTGTTTTCCAAAATGTTATATAAAAAAGTGGGCGTGGTTATCATCCGATTTCGCTCATTTTCAATACGAATCTATTCTAGGTCCAGATAACCTCGTCTACCTAATTTGGTGAGGATATCTAGATATTTACTCAAGTTATCGTGTTAACGGACAGACGGACGGACGGACGGACATACATAGCTGAATCAAATTTTTTTTCTATACTGATGATTTTGATATATGGAAGTCTATATCAATCTCGATCCCTTTATACCTGTACAATCAACCGTTAAAATAAATTTCCAACTTTTTAAACTAAAAAATGAATTGAATTATTTTATATAATAAATTTAAAAATTTTTGAATAAAAAAATTACGCTAAATGATAAAAATTAATAAGATCAGAAATATGTAATTCATAATATTTCATTAATTCAAAGTTAATATACACTGTGTGCAAAGCAGTATACTTTAACTGAAGTTTAAACTGAGCTTAATCGGCTCATGGCATATGGCAGGGTTAAACTCTAGTTAACCTATCAGTTATTTGCGTTCGTTCGAAATGGCGTCGAATACCATTAGAGCTCATGTTGATAACTGCTTCTAAAATCTCAAGCGTTGTTTCGAAATAGTGGCTCAACTCGAGAATCATAGCTTACTCAGAAAAAGAGGGAATTTTTTATGAAGCAAAAAATACTATTCCTTAATTTGAAAAAATTTTATACCCAACTTGTGGTTCCCTAACTGGACTCAAATGTAAGATTCCATACTACAGTATTTTCACGAAAATAAAATAAAATATATATAATTTATTTTCGATTAATTACGCTTCATTACTTATTTCTCACAATAAACAGCTGCTGGTTTTGGTGGTATCACCTTGGAAATTTTTTTCATCTCAACCTCAGCTCGATATGCATTGTAGTATATCAACTGGAGAAATGTGTTGAATATACATTTGAGAACTGTACATTTCTCAAAATCTCTCGAAATTAAGATAATAATTGGAAAATATTAATGACGTTGGAGATCAACTCGAAAATTTTAATTTTAAAAAATTTCTCAAAGGTTGGTAGTGACTGGAGAATGAAATTGGATACAACTCGAGAACTACCTTAAGAAGAATAATTAATGTTGTATATCACTTCCGGAACTAGATGTATATTTCACTGAAGAATTTTTTCATGTTTGTTGGGTAAACAAAATCCAGCTGCTGCCGTATCTACAAATTATCTAGATAATAAAAAAACCAATGCTGCCGCACAAAAAAGGATACCCCAAAGGCGGCCTTAAACTTTGATTGGAAAACTGCTCAGTAGTTTAACTGGAGTTTAAATCTGACTAGAGTTTAAGAAAACATAGTTTAAGCTTAGCTTAACCAACTACTGAAAAACCGGGCCTTAGGCTTTTATTATCGCCAAAAATCTGTAAACCAAAATCAAATACGCAAGTGCAAAATTTCAGCTCAATCGGATACCGGGAAATATATTGTAACGAATTTTCTGCAATTCCCCCTTATTTGCAATCTTCTGCCAATGTTCGTATCGCTAAATTGTTGAATAAATAACTCCAATATTGAATAATGGAAAAATGGCCTTTATTAAACTACTTCACAATAACACTTATACTTTGCAACGAATAGCTTGCTTAATAGCCAAACTGATTATAATGCTATTGCTCGCTAGATAGCGTCTTAATCGAAACGGACTATAGCGCCTCTACCGCTGACGCTTTTATACTCTATGATTTCCTCGTGGCATCTTCTAGGCGCTTCCAGAATTTTACTTAGTTAGTTATAAATCTCTCAGCTACAACTACAGATGTATAGTTTTTATAGCTTCTCTCATACCCCATGCGCTTGTATGTGTGAGCGACACTTCCCCAATCACAATTGCATACATTTAGGAGCATTTCAGATAAGTTATCTGCATGTGCTTGTGCGTTGCTTCTCAGCTGCGTATACGTACATATGTGTAGACATAATGATTGATTCGTTTTTGTAGATACAAGTGACTGTCTGCTTTCTTGTTGTTGTAACTTCATTTACTTAGCATCAGACTATGGATGTGAATATCACTCATGATCGTCACAATATCAAATTTAACTTGCAAAATTTGATTACAAACAACAGCCAACCGAAACTAAATAAAAGCTAATAAAAATAGGTAGATACTTTGTGTGAGGATGCAAAGTTTCATGTTTTTTGTAGTCTGCATGTAAAAACTATGACTACGAATCACTTATTTCAACTATATATGACGTAGACGTAACTATTTGATGAAATTTGATGAATTTTGAAGCTTGTAAGCGTAAAAAAGGGGCAAAAATGACAGTTTATATGAAGTATATAATATATATACCACCGATCTCTATGATTTTTTTTCAGACAACAATATATGCTATATACGTAAGTATTTGGTGAAATTTAAAGCTTCTAGCTGTTAAAATGGGCCTGAAGTTGCGAAAATATATATATATATACTATATATATATACTATATACACCACCATACTTATACTATGTATACCACCGATCTCTATGATTTTTTCAGAGAACAATATATGCTATATACGTAAGCATTCATTGAAATTTGAAGCCACTAGCTCTTAAAATGGGGCAGTAATTACGAAAAGTTTCTTATCTGAACAATCGGTTGTGGGGGATGTATACTACCGATCTCATCCATTTTTTCAGACAACAATATGTGCAATATACGAAAGCATATGGTGAACTTTGAAGCTTCCATCTGATAAATTGAGGAAGATATGACAAAGATCCTCTTTTTCTGAAAAATTGGTTGTATGGAGGATATATGCTCTAGTGGTCCGATCCGGCCGGTTCCGACAAATGTCTAATCGGACACCTAGGTGCACCCGCTCACCAAATTTTGTCAAGATATATCAAAAATTGAGGGATTAGTTTGCATACAAACAGACAGAGGGACATGGCCAAATCAACTCAGCTCTTCATCCTGATTATTTCGGTATCCTTTAGACCCTCCATTCTATCTATTTTCCTTTAAGGACTTACAATGCTGAGATTCGTGCAATAGTTATTATACCATTTCGTTTTCATGAAAGGTATAAAAACAATTGTTGCTACGAAAATTAGGGTAAGAGCTTATTTTACTGATATTTCTTTTTTCATACCATCTTTTGTTGTTTTTTGTGTTTAGTTGATAACATCTGGCGTGTGAAACATTAAAAACAAAACGTTGGAAATAAATAATGAGAACAATTCGGAAATCGGCAAAGATTTACGATTTTTCATGGAATGCTCGATGTATATTACAATCACCACTGCTACTTATTAGTCCATGTGGGTAATGAAGGACCTCCTAATCGCCTAATCAGCGACTTTTTTGATTAAGGCCTCCCTATCAATATACATTGTAAAATTTTTGGCGTATGCCCCGGTTTTTATGCGAGTAAAAACTACAGTTAAATATGACTGGTGTTTTACCTTGGAGTCTGACTTGCGTATATAACTCATCAATATGGGCAGTAAAATCTTTTCGATCTTGACGTCGACAGGGACAGTGGCCTGTAGCGTCAAAAATGTCTGTCCGGTCAGGCGATGAGAAATTAGTAATCTTCACATATATATCCTCCTGCTACCTGCGGCATCAGTGTATATTACCTGCTATCAGTCCTCGTCTCACTTCGTCTTTTTGTTGCCATTCTAATTCCAACAGTGTCCTTTAAGGTGAACGTGCTTTTCGCATGGTCCTTGAATCCGTGTAAGCTCTATTTTTCGTGCTTAGATAGTTCCAAATTTTCCAACAGACCCCGCAACTTGAGGAAGAGTATGAGCTTTTGAGACAGTAAGACCCTGAAAAATTCCCAAATCAAGGATATAAACCTACGCGTGAAGCACCTTTAAGACACACACGAGTTGGCCATTTGGGAGGAACATCTAAACCATCGTTACTTCTCTGCCAGTCTTAGTAAGCTATGGAGTTAAGTCCCTCTCAAATGCGAGTTTGCAGAATAGTGGAATACCCGTTGCCTTTTGCGATAAAAGGCCATCGGATGCTAAGAAATTCGCAAGTGCTTTCAGTCGGCAATACGTAATGCGAATTACTCGGTCGACAAATCCAGACAGCATGCTGACAGACGCACACTACCATCGCCGCCAAAAAGGTTAAAAAGCCATCAAACTTGCTAAACTCTATAAAGCAATAGCCCGGACGGGATTGCAGTACCTATGCTGAAAAAACTTGGCTATGACAGATTAAAATACCCGTCTCTTTCCACTTTCGTCATCCCTGAAAGTTGGAAAATGGCGAAATTGCTACCACTTCAATTGCTTGGGAAGTTAGTTAGCGTATGTGACTCATATTTTCCGATATCTTTTCAATCGCCAGTAGCCTGCTCCATTACTTGACCGCATACCTCCGATTTGCAAATTATAAGGATAGCTTTCGAAAATTACACAGCACCACCACCGCTCGTAAAGCGATCAAAACTGCAAAACTTGGAAAATTGTACCCTCCTTTGCAGTCTAAAAGATGTACTTTCAAACCATCTGTGTGGTCGGCAGGCATTGATCGAATTCAGAAATGTAACATCAAAACACGAAGATGTTCCATTTCCACTTTGTTTAATTTATACATATCGAAGCTCCATTTCCCACCGGAACTAGTTACCAAAATGGCCTACACCGATAACTGCACGATAATGGCAACAGTCCTTGGCCTTTCATTGATGAGCTTTACTGTAAAAATCAACGACTATCTCTCTAGTACTCTCTCTGTTTGGCACTGTCAGCGACTACATCCTCGGCGACATCCACATCGATGGTATTACGCTAGCGACTGTCCTACACGCAATAATACTGGGTGTGATGTTCGATCAAGACCCGTAAACATGGGCACAAAACAGACATCTGACTGAAAAGGCCCAACCTCCCAGGAACTTAAGGAGTCATCTTCGTGTGCATTATAATGAAATCAGGCACAGAAAACTTGTGCCGTTTGATCAAGAAAAGTACAGAAAACATCACTAAAAGGTGGGACAATTTTCTATGCCAATTATTGTCCGGTGAACCCCGATCTCAATGACAAATACCCGAAACTTGCAGTTGAGTTACAACTCGAGCTGTATACTGTAATAGGTTAAACTCTTACTTATCTAAAACTGATATACCAATCGTATGTCCCGCTTGAAACGTGTCCACATGGGACACCATCTCTTCAATTCCTTTTAGAACTGAAAGTTTCCTTTGACTTCCGTTGAAAGACCAGAACTGAGCAAGTTCATATGTTCTTGTTCTGTTGCATGCCTCGAAATCATGGCTAATCAAGATGAGATAGCTCTTGGAGTGTCCGAGAAAAAACTTCCCCGGAAGATTTATATTTTTCATATCCATAATGCCAACAGCGATTATCGCAGATGTAGCTATATGAGCTTTACGGAAGTATGAAGATAGTGCAACGAATGAAAACCCAAATGCTTTGCTGGCTATCTCATTTTATGCGTATGGACGAAGCCACTCAGGCAAAATAGTATTTAAATCGACACCGCTGTTTAGAAGCACAAGAAATTGGGAGAGGCAGGTTTGGAAGACTTGACCTTCCTTGGTGTCACAAAATAGGAACTTGTTATATACCGGGAAAAACCGATGAGGCTGTTAAGCGCCAATTCATTGTTATTATTGTAACGTATTTTGAGAATTTCCTGATTATGCATCTTCTACTAACGTTCGAATCGCTGAACTATCAAATAAATAGCTCCAATATTCAGTATTGCAAAATGGGCTTTATTTAGACTACTTTGGGAGTAGTATCTCACAACAATACTTCAAAGCTAATAGCGTGTTTAAACCAACTGATTACTTATTCATCAGCTTGCGCTGCTTTTATACTCTGGGTTGTCTCGTTCGCTTATTCTCCTAAGGTCTAGTTGTTTCACGAACCTGTGTTCCAGAACAGCTGCACCTCATGCTTGGTTACCAGCCGTATGCGTGTGTATGTGTGAGTATCAACTTCTGCTCTTAGCTGATGACTACATATGTGTATGTGAGATGATCTTCGTCGCTTTCTATGTAAGTTTGGCTGCTTCCTGTTTTTGGTGTTGTGATTATTTACTAACAGCATAGTGATGCTAATATTCGCCACATTATGAAGAACTATCATAGTAACAATACTGTCACTAAAGGTGGTTTGTGTAATTTTTTTTCGCCATAATTCCCAATCGTTGACCAAATGCTAACGAATATGCTCTTGGATGATGATATCGGTATTCCGAATATTATTACTCGTGTTGAAAATAAATTAAATACATTGGCAACAACATTGTAGTTTTCAGTACAGTTAAATTTAATCAGCTATTCATTGCAAACTAGCATGCATCTTCATTCATACACCAGATGCTTTAGTGTACGCATGCGCACACGTTTTTTTCTGTTAATGAGGCAAAGATACTAAGAATACATATTAAAAGATGATATTGCAAACCAACCATAAAGTAACGCATAAAAAATAAATCTTTAAATATACAAAGTTGCTAATTCCAAGACCACATGTTCTTTTTTTTAATATATATATGTAAGTTTATGTACACATAATTAACCAAAAAATGTACACGGCCTTGATGCGGTGTAATTAATTTACTTTTGTTATTTAGACACCAAGTACGTGTTCCTCTTCTTGTTATTGTAAAAAATTCATGGTTCATTATATGCAAAATTATGTACAAATTTTATATTCCTTAATGAACACTCATACATACGAGTACTTATGTAAATACAAACATTTATGTTTGGGTAATCTAAATGTGCGAAAAAGTTCTAACAATTCATTCTCAGTGGTTTTTGTTCATATAAGCCGTTAATTGGATGTGCACAAAATTTTGAAAAAAATCAAAATATTGTGAAACTTCATGACAGGCGAAATTTTTTTACACTAAATAGGCGTAGAATATGAAAATGATGATAATTTAACATATTTTGAAATTTGTTGGCTCTGAAAGCGAAAATGTTTCAGGTCAGTAGGTTGAGAGTTGCTTTGTATATGTATATGTAAGCGATAGTTTTTACAGCATCCTTTTGTGTGAAGCTATGTGCGCAATCGTGGTGAAGGTTACGTTAAATTTCAGAAATGAAAGGCGCTATGAAAAAAACGGCTTCAACGTTTGGAATAAGGGTGAAAGGTATTTTAGGATTCATGCATAAAATCAAAAGCAACAGAGCCTGTGGCCGCTAATTTTATTATCGAAAGCAAAATTATGTGAAGACACTTGAAAGTGCGCCACTTCCAGTATTTGTGCTGCTTTCATCACGTTTACAATCTCCGCTTGATTTATACTGCAGCAGTCTAGTAGATCCTAGAATGTGGTTCACTAGCATTAAGTTTTTATCTTCTTTATACATGGACTTATATCATATCTTCTATTCTTTCCTCAGCGTAACTCCAACTGTTTTGGATCCATGATATCTTTGGGGGCTCACCAATGGGACTATTTGGCCTCCTTAGAAAATGCAAGGCGCGAAGAATCCCACAGAGGTTTAAAGCCGAGTTTCTCTCCCAAATTGCATCGTGCTCCTTTTACATTTTTTGGTAGGATGGGCTCTACATATTTTATGCCGACTCTGAGCGACATGTGCAAGGCAGATGAATTTTCACTAAGAAGCTTTTCACTACACTAGGGGTTATGGCCAAATCACTGTAGCCAAGGGCGACCCCGCTGGGAAAAACTGTTATTTAATTAAAAAACGTTTTAATAAATTTTCGGTGTTACTTTTCCTGAGATTTGAACACATAATCTTCGGTTTGGTAGGCGTAGCACGCTACCACCACACCACAGAGCCGCCTGAGCAACGGCGAAACACCGTGGAGTGGTGGTAGCGTGCTCCACCTACCACACCGAAGCTCCTGGGTTAGCGCCCCGGGCAAAGCAGCATCAAATATGTAAGAAACAACTTTTTTCAATTAAAATAATTTTTTTTAAGCGGGGTCACCGCTCGGCAGTGTTTGAAAAGCACTCCATGTGTATTTCTGTCATTAAAAGCTCTCAGTAGAACTCATCTGCTTTGCAGATGCTGTTCGGAGCTTGGTATAAAACAAGTAGGTCCTGCCCCGCGAGCTGGGATTCAAGAAGTCATCTCTCCAAGCGCTAGTAGGGAATACGGCACCTGAGAATTCAGGGCGCAAAGAGGTCTTCAAAGAAATCCATTAGAACCCATCGAACCTCTACGCCAGGAATTGCCCCCCAAACCCCGTTCTTAAACAGAAATTCTCCATAACTTACAGAAGGTTAAAGCAACCTCCCAAGAGAGACGCGCATCTGTCCAGCTCAAATTCAATCCCCAGATGACAACAAACATCTTTTAAATTACACTGTGAAGCCGACGCCACTAACACTCGGTGCCTTCTGGTCAACCCCTGTTGAATGGCAATATTAGTCGAGCAAATAAATAAGCTCCAGACTAAAAACTATTCCTATGGAAAAGCGAACTCGAAAGCCTTCTTTTTACCTTCATAATACATAATTTGTCTAAAGTATGCATCTTTGCTTGAAACATATTGGAACAAATATTTATATCGAACGAAAAATTAAGGCCATGAATAATTTTATTTGCATCTTTATGCTTAAAATTTCACAACCATTTTATTCTTATGTTGTTAATAAATTGTGTAAATTTACTTACAAACAATTTTCAGTACCAACCACAAAAAAAATTAAATTTTTCATTGAGATAAATATTTTTCATACGAAATATCACAAAAATTTTTATGTTCGAAACTGAACCACAATCATTTATTATGCGAAATGTGGGAGAGTAGAAATGAAATGTGCATTTGCAGTCTTTAAGTAACAAAATAAAAGCAGAAGAACAAAAGCATAATGATTTGTCAATTGTAATTTGCAGGCGCAGTGTTTTAGTATAGATAAATGAAAAAAAAAAATGTATGGGAGATATAAAAGGAATGTGCCCGTTGCAAAGTATACAGTGAATCGTGGATAAAGTGTTTATGAAAGAAAGTATGTTGCCATTAATTTAAATACTGTCATCCCATAAGGTTAAAGTTGACAATAATTTGTTTGCGGTGAGAAGTGAGAGGTTGAGGGACTCTCGACTTAAGTGCGTTCTCTGCCTTTTAGTTGTATGAATGGGTGACCACTCAGCAAGAAAAAAAACTAAAAGCTAACTACAAGTTGGAAAATGAACAAAAAAAGTTCATCAAATGTAAGCCACGGCGCTGGTTGTTAACAGCGGCGCTCTTAGAACAACACCTACCTTGGCATCATGCTGAACATAAATCTAGTAGATATAGCGGTAAAGGCGAGTGCGAACCGAATGGGTTGGGGGACTCAGCTGGTGCAGGAACCAGTTAACTTGTTCACGGATGAGTCGAAGTTGGACGATAAAATTGGTGGTTTGGTTTAAGTTGGCTGACACTGCAGCGTTTTCCAAGCAGAAGTTGCAGCGTTTCAGGATGCAGTGGATGAAATGCTGTACAGTGCTACTACGTTTAGGGAATTTAACCAGGGACGGAAAATAATGGTTATATTTTTCATATGTTTGAAAAGGTTGTAAGAAAATCGTAACCATTTACGTAAGAAAAAAAATTTTTTATGACGATTTTAGTAACCAAAATTCATTATGGTCCATAACCATTATAATAACCAACAGTTTCTTTTGGGTACTTTAACCAAAATCGAAATTTCTTGTTTTTTTTGTTTTGTTATTAGTATCAATACAACGTACATGTTTTTAGCTTATACCTCCTACAACATAAAATATCAAATACGCCTTATATGTGAGGATTACCAAACGTATTTAAAAGTAAAATTTGTCTACATTAACAGATTTTTTCCGAACTCGTTGGAATCCTACTGTGTCCTTACTGATCATTTACTGGCTTGTTCAGAAACTTCTATGTTTTGAGCTATGCTCCATACACAATCGGAAAGTTTATTTAAGGAGTACTCCAACCGATTGGTGTGGTTCCAGTGATGTCAATTTGTGGATGGATAGGGACATGCCTCTCTTTTAACTCTAAAGGAGCTATTCTGGTATACTTTTTTATCCGCTACTATATCGAAATCCCCTCAAAGGATTTGATTGAATTTTGATGCGCAGCTAGTCATCCTGCCTAATGCGAACACAAATGGGGATGTCAACTATATTATAATGACAGTGTCCTATTAACCCTCCAATTACATCATCACATTACACGAGGTAGTGTCAATAGAGCGCTTTAATTTTTTTCAGGAAGTCACTGCCTTTGAGGTCTCGAACTCACTTTTCAAAGCTTAATGTTTTGATATAATCCCACCTACCACATCCCTAATAGCGGAAACCAGGTACAGGCTCAGCACAGTTTAGTGCATGCGTAGGTTTTCTCCGACGGGCCCCGGTTACTTCAACAAGAGCAAATCGCAGCACAACTTCTATCCTTTAGACCGTGGAAAAAGTGTCTAGTGCTGTTCGCAAGACCAGAACTTCATAGAAGAGAATCGGCTTGACACATATATTTTACAGCGAATGTGTAACCCTTAGCAAGACCCCCAATCTTTTACCAGCCTAGTCTTGCTCCGCGCGTTTTTCCCAACTAATTGAAAATATTACATTGTATCATTCAAATGACACGAATGATTCTTCGATTTCTTGAGCGATATTGAGCGTTATCCATATAAACGATCCGACTCAAGTTTCGGAGTAATAGACGGCTTGTTTCCTTTTTCGTGCATAAATAAATACACAGCTTTTACTCCAATTGTTGTCCGATTTTTTTTCCCTGTTTATCATGGCTCCCAAACTGGCAAAGTCCTCCGCAGCTTCGAATATATATCCTCCTACTCTGGCGTGGTTGCGAAATCGTTAATGTGCAGATGACAGTATCTAATCCGTCTTGCCGTCATATGCCGCAAAATCCGCAAATTTTTCTGCTTCTCATCTGAGCCAAATGGCTCGAAATGGTCCTAGTCAATCCTTACAGCGCTGAAGCAATAGCTTCATATTTAGAGTTTACAAGAATTAACCTGTCTTCATTTTTTAACGTAGAAAATATACCATCTTTTTGAAGTCCAGGTGTAAGCTGGAAGTATATGCATTTTTTTAATTTCAATAACCAAAAAAAAGTGTAGTTTTTTTGGTTACCTATATCAAAAAAAATTATTTGGTTATTATAATTGTTATTTATAACTAAAATACACATTTTGGTTACCATAATGGTTATCTATTGCACAATCAAAACTATTTTGTTATATGGTTATTTGTAACCAAAATAATTTTTTAGTCATATTTATTGGTTATCTTAACCTAAATAAGAAGGGTGTCTTGATAATTGATTCTGACAACCAATAAGTCAATATATCATTCTTAATGGTTAAATAGGCCTTTTATTTCCTTTCTCTTATAACTGTTACGTCTCTGAATTGAACATCTATTCGGATAGACAAACAGTTATAAAAGCCTTGAGTTTAATTATAGTGCGATCAAGGGTGATCTGAGAGTAACTGGCCTCGATTTCGATTGCATCGAACTATTTTATGATTAATATTATCGAGTCTCGGGCCATAGTGATATCTCGTGCAACTGTTAAGCCGATCACTTGTTGCGGTTGTAGCGATAAGGACACTCCCCGAAGGTTTTGGGGAGTGTTATCGATGTTGATGGTCCTTTGCCGGATGCAGATCCAGTACGTTGCGGTAACAAGCACCATTAAAGTATTAGTCCGACCATCGCGCAAACGCTGTTGTACAGAGTAATTAAAACACTTTAAAATAATTCTTTAGGAATTGAAATATGTTCTTATATCAATGATAAAGAGAGTCAATATGTGATTTTAAATTTACAATAAACTTTTAACTTAGAATCTCCTTTTTTCGAACATATTTATATCCTTACTCTACTGTCTTTTGGAATTCAGTTTTATGTATGACAATAATTTAAGCCACAAAACAATGGTACTCGTACAAAATGAAACACACACCTTGTTTGCTCTTGATTTTATCAACAATAAAAACTTGGACTCGAGTGTCAGTGTCACCGAGCACAGCGGGCGGTAGCCAGCCGACAGACAGTCAAGAGAGTAGCATGCTACAACAGACAAAACACAATCAAAACACTCTGTAACACAAAAGACAAAATCAAAAGATGAATGTAAAAACAAACAAACAAAAATTGGTGCATATAAAAAGTCACAAAAATTAAAGGCCAAACCCTAACATTTTGGCCAAGATCAGCATACATAAAAAGCTAGTAAGGAAGTATAACTTCGGGTAAAATCGTGCATTATCACTTAGTGGTGTTGTGTTGCTTTTTCTATGTGTAAACATCCTTGCTCACGATATGGGGAAACCGCGAATGTAAGCGTAAGCGTTGTCTTTTTCTTTTTAAGAAAACGTTAGCTAGGCGTGGTGAGTGGTATTGGTATGCTGTAGTAGTAGAGAATGTAACAGTTAATGTGGTCAATATACTGTTTGCGTTAACACTATGGAAGTTTAGTTCATGTGAGGTCTTCATTGCGCGGCCAGTTAAACACTTAAGTGTAATGTGGTAAAAGTATACGTGGTAGAGTTAATACGAGCGAAGTCAAGGCAAGAAAAGGAAATAAATGAAAGGAAAGGAAAGGAAATGAGAGAAAAAGGCAAGAAAAGGAAAATAAAGGAAAGCAGAGAAAAGGAAAGACATGGAAAGGAAAAGAAAGACAGGGAAAAGGAAGGAAAGCAGAGGAAAGGAAAGGCAAGGAAAGAAAAGGGAAGAAAGGAAAGGAAACTAAAGGAAGGGAGGGGATGTGGCGTTAATGAAAGGAATGGAAAGAGAAGGAAATTAAATGAAAATAAAGAAAAAGGAAGAAAAATATAAGGGGAGATGAAAGAAAAAGAAGACAAAGCCCAGATCGGTACGAAAACCTAAAAGCGTGTTACCAAATTGTTGCCGAAGTGTTAACAGTTAGTTATCGATTAGTTATATTTCATATATCTTTTCTAAGTCAAATGATAACAACCTTACTGACTAGATTACAGGTTAACTTAGTACTAGTTTAACAATTTTAAGTGTGATTTACTGAGATAAGTAATAAGACTCAATGCGTGGCTTGACATGGCAAAGTCCAGATCAGGGCTTCTGGATAGGCGCTTAAATTCAACAAGACCTCTAAGAAGAGGTGCGAAACTGGAGTAATTCGAACGCAGCACTTCAACGCGGAATGTACTGTGAAAGCGGAGAGCTCTGTTAGGGACATTGAAAGTCAAATGCAAAGTAGTTCTGAGCAGTCAATGGCACCGGATATTATGTCAAAAATAAACACTACGTTTTGAAAAAAAACGTTTAACTTCAAGTGGCAAGCCATTGATAAGCATGCATTTAGCATTGTAGGGTGGCAGGGGTTTAACAAATGGTAGAGGTTGAAGAGCAAATCGTATGAACTTGCGCTGAATTCTTGCAATCCTTAAAGAGTGTGTAGATTATATCGGATTCCGGATAACCAAAGCATACTCTAGCTTAGAACGCACTAAGGGATTTTATAAAATTATCCTCGTATATGGGTCCGTCAAATCCTTAGCACATTGCTTCTCCATTAGCATTTGATACTTCATTACGCCTGTAGTTAATGAATGCTACACAACCACAAAAGCAATGTGGGAAGTTAAGAAATAGCTTCGCATACATGTACATAAAAGCGAAGAACTGCAATACAGAATTAGATCCCACTAGCCGGGCCGGTGCTTATTTTGCGCAACTAATAAAAAAGTCTCATATCAAATATCAACAAAAACTTACATGCGCTTGCGCTGCCATCTGGCGAATGTTAGCAACTGCCAGTAATGAAGTGTTAGTTCTAATCAAATATTAACAATAGTGCCATGTACAAATAGATTTCTTTGTGTGCTCACAATCGTTTATTTTTACCAAATTATTTTAATAAAATATAGCTAAACAAAAGCACTACGACCAATAATGCCCAAAGCTCGCTAATAGCACGAATCTCCATCTTTACAACCCAAGCTCTATTTATAGATTTAGAAACCAAAAAGGGACCTGCACATAAAAACCGCAATTAGAAATAATATATAAGATTATTATTAGCTAAGCACAACAAGGTATAATATTTGCAAAGACTAATTATTTTCAGGCTTGTTTGTACACACTTCTAGATATGTGCGTGTGTTTGTGCAGTTATATACTGAGCATATGACTTGGTCCAGTCTGCCTACGGAATGCGATGCAATTCGAGATTCATAATGAAATCACCCACAAATTGCGTGCATAATTTATAACAGTCAACGCAAAAGTGCGATTTTTGAGAAATTTGGAAACATAAAAAATTAAAACAAAAAACAAAACTGCATAAAATATACGAACACCAAAATATAATCGAGGTGTTCATAAATTTTGCTTAAGTACACGAAAGAAGGTTAAACAATGAGTGCAAAGTAAAGTGGACTTGACTGGAGCTAAGATACCTCACAGAAAAAAGCTATCAATTGTTGAAAGCGATGTACCCAGTCAAGAAAATAACTCGCTTTTAGTTAACTATAAAAACATCAGATATTCATAAGGGTGTTCTATGGATGTGCAATAGAAGTAAACATCGTCCAGAATATTTGGTTATTATCGCCTTGCAAAAGTTGTGACTCTCTCCAATAAACTCTAGTAAAATAATAATACAATCGAGTTTATTTAGATTTAAAATAAATTTTATTTAGTTAGCTTCTTTTCCTGGAGGGTATGTTGTGGATGAAGTTAGAGACTTTTTGAAATTCCACTACCAAACTTAAACCACTCCAAATGCGTTATTTATCTGGATCATCGGGGTCGCGTATATGATAGCGCATTGGTCGCGCGCCAAAATTAAGAGTTCGTAGAACATTTATCAAATGGATAAGCATTGGCTTAAGTATTTTATTTGATAAGCAAAAATTTTAAGAAAAAATATAATTTTGTCAAATCAGTAGACGCAGCTGGTCGGAACTGAGAAGAGGTAAATATATATCGCCTGGTAAAAAAAGAACAGGCGTCAGAACTAAGTGCTCGTGAGGAAACAAATAGTCTGGAATTAAGTTTTTTTTTACTAAACTAGAGCTCGCCCATGGGTTGAAGGTAAATTTACCAGAAACAAATGGTCTCGGAATTTTAAAGTATAGCTTCTACGGTTTCCTATCGGTACTAACCGATTCCCAAAAATGTATTGTTTTATTATCGGTCTGTTATTGATAGCGAATTATTTTCGTCGGGTTTTCGATTTCCTTTCAATTTCCTATAGATAAGTTATCAGCTGGTTTCTTATCAACTTGGTGGCGATGGCTTACTCATGTGTCATCGATTTAATGCTGAAGGTTTGAAGGTATGTGCTTTGTAACAAACTGATGAGGCGTCGTTTTCAAATAGCTAACATGCGGATACAAAATTGGTAACACTCCGATAAGACATTGATAACATGCCGATAACAAACTGCTAAATCTCGGACAACAAACCTATGCATAAGTTTCCGAACCCATATTGATATTCTTTTGACAACAGGTCGATACATTTATGGTAAGTTTTTGATAACTAACAGATAACTTGACGATAGCACTGCGATTAGAATACGGTAGCATTTCGATAACAAATCCATAGCATATTGATAGCACATCAAACATTTTTCGATGATAAATCCAAAACATTTCGATAGCAAACGTTTTAATCAATTATAATAAATATTTATAGATTAGTTAATTTAAAATAATGTGTTAATCTAATTTTAGTTAATTTAACTAGATACCATTTCATTTATTTATTTAGTGTTGTTTTCTTTTATTTAAATTTATTTTATTTCATTTTATTTTATCTTACTTAATTTAATTTAATTTTATTTTATTTTGTTGTATTTTTTTATTTTATTTTTTTTATATTATTTTATTTTATTTTGTTTTATTTAATTATATTATATTTTAATTCACATTGCTTTATTTTGTTTCATTTTATTGTATTTTATTTTATTTTATTTATTTAATTTTATTTTATTTTAATTTATTTTCATTATGTTATATTATATTTTAATTCACATTGTTTTGTTTAATTTATTTTATTTTGTTCTATTTTATTTTATTTCATTTTATTTTATTTCATTTTATTTTATTTTATTCTATTTAATTTTATTTCATTATATTATATTTTCATTTTCATTACCTGATTTAATTTAATTTTATTTTATTATAATATTTTATAGTTCATTTGATATTAATTTTTTAGTTTAATTTAATTTTATTTAATTTTTTTCCATTTATTTTAATTTATATTTCATTGTATTTTATATAGTTTTATTATTATTATTTTTTTTTTTTTCAACTGTATTAAATTTTATTTTATTTATTTTCATTTTATATTACTTTATTTTGTTTTATTTCACTTTTTTCTATGATTCCACTTTATAATTTTATATGAACCCTATCAAAATATGAAGAAAGGTCTTACAAAAAACAAAACCCATAAAAATAAACAAACTTCAACTGAAACCTGAATACCTAACTACATGATTTGTGTTTGTAAACACTTTGTGTACAAAAAATCAGGTATTTGCTCATGTTTGCCAGTATACTTCTGGCCCTTTATGTCCGCCATAACAACACTGTATACATCTCTTCCTGCAATTGGCTGCATAAAAGTTGTGTATGTTCTAAGAAACTTTAATTAATACATATGTAAATTATGTGTTTGCAATGTGTTGCTGTGTGAATTCGCTCGTATCAGCTGAACCACGTAGCTTGCTTCTACATTACGCTACAGTGTAGTGATTACACTTAAGTTTTCCTTCTCGATTATTACATTATAAATATAAACCTACATGTGTATTCAAATATCCCTACGCTTTCAAATAGAACAAATATTTATTATAAGAACCCAATGCACAGCGCTGTTAGCCTGCCCACATTTCTCTTCAAATCCTCCATTACTCACCCGTAAATTATGTGACAGTAATTGCCATATTTGCCCACCCAATTAACAACTTGGTACGCTCATTCAATTATGGGCCGTGGTAATCATTACGCGAAATTCCTTTTTTCGCAGAACCAAATTTTAAATCTACTGTTTTTACTTTTATAATAAGAGTCCATTATTTATTATTATTATGTCCGGAATTTTAATTTTTTTGTCCTATAGGAATTATTAATTTTATTTTATAAGTTCGAAAATAAAATTTAAATCCGGACATTTATTTTTTAAGGACAGAACATATATCCGGCCCTATTACTATGGAACTGCTTAGCTAAATTAAACGAACTTTTTTCATATAGAATCCTTCTTGTTTCGACAGAAAACGGAGTATCAAATTTTAAGGAAATATTTCAAATTGGTTCAAACTTTATGGATAAAAAGAGGTTCAAGTTTACTATGGAGAAGTATAATTATAGTACAAGAGGAGTGGGTTATGGTTTTCGACAAATAGCTAATATTAGTTACAACAATTTTTAGGTGTCCCAACAGGTTTAAAGTCCAGATATTTAGAAGAAACGATTGGTAAAAAATAAATTTCATTTGCATGAGCCGTTCCTTAGTTATGGGGAATAAGTATTATTCTGTCTTAAAAAAAGTCCGGATTTAGGTTTTATTTTCGAACCTAAAAAAATTCTGTATTTTTAGATTATTTGTTGGTTTTTTGGAAAAATTATGGGAATACGCATGCTACCCTGAAAATTTATCTAGGACAATTTTTAGCCCAGTGTTTTTTGGAATCAAAAAAAATTTAAATAAAATAGGCCCCTGGTTCCAAGCAATGAAAACCATGAACTTAATATTATCCAAAAATATACGACTTTCATTCCATTCAACAGTTAATTGAGCGATTTGCTCCTAATATATACCTCTAAGCAAATCTGTATATTAGCGGATATACGCGGTATTTTTTCAAAGGTTTATTAGTGACCACACGCACTCTTCTATGGAGCCAATCCATATGTTTCCAACCGCACTCATCATCGAAATATCCTCGTCTTCGTTTTGTATTCCGGTCTTTGTATGAAACGTAGCAATGCCCATTTTTTATGCATTTTTTTGTTATCATTGTTCTTTTTGTGTCACTTTTTGTTCATTGTTTGGCGAATTGCTCCTTTTTATTGCAGCTCAGTTTTATTTATTTGTTGCTCATGTCTCTCCTGCTTTGTCACAACAGTGGTATTTATTGAGTTCAGAACTCCCGTAGCCTTTGATGTATCTGTAGAAGGGTAGAGGCGCAACAGAAAGTCTTTATAATTTACAATGCTGCGTTAACTTGCATTATTAAGCGGGGCGTGCCCCTATCGTTTTTAATGTGACAAAAATTGTTTAAAACAATTCCTTTTCATTTTAATTTTTTTAATAATTTCGGAAAAATTGAAAAAAAAAACCGTGACATCAGGACGCAGATGACGACAGCTGTTGCGGTTATACCTTGTTAATATTTCAAAAGCCTTTTCTCCTGGGAATGAAACACGAACCCACACTCTTGCGATGTTTGAACTGTTGACAAATACATTCAGTCAAAACTATGCATTTGTTGATGTGCAACTTGTCGCTTATACGTTTGCTTGAACCAAACTACGCTTGTTATTAGCAGGTTCATTTTCTTTTCTTAAGAGCAGTTTTATTTATATGTTTTTAACAAAAACAAAAAAACTGTTAATTACAGTTATATTTCGAACTTTGTTTTTCAGATCAGAAAATAAAAGCAATTTTTCGAGATTTTCATATGAAAATACTTTCGATTTAGAGACTGGTCTATCTTAAAATATATATTTCTAGCGTGTGCATATCACAAAATTATCTCCCTAAACGACTGAACCGATATTGACGAAATTTGTATGTGTGTAAAAGGGGGCTGGCGAATAGTTTAAGTTCGCAGTTAGGTCCAATTTCTTTCCTTTCTTTGTTGAATGCGGACCAGTTGACGTCCTATTCAAAAAACAATTAAATTTGGTGCGTTTTTCTTGAAATTTTGTAAAAAGGTATTTCCTATACTACCTTATTATTTGAAACACTTTGCTTCTAGGCAAGTAGAACAGGGGTCAACCTTTTTAAAAAATCTAATTTGTTTTGCGATCTGTTTGAAATATGGACCTCGCCTACCACTATAACCAGGCTACTATTTGATAAAATGTTCATTCCTGGAAGTGGCCCTATGGGCGACGTATTCTATAAAAACGTATTTATGCAGCCATTTGCTTGAAATTTGGTATAGAGGTATCTCTTCGGAACAGAGTATAGATTCGTTAAGGTGTTGTTAACGGCTGCTGGCTTTATATTTTTGAATGCTCCTTTAACCGTCCTATTCATAAATAATTTGTCTTCTTAGTTCGCATGGCTGGGTACCCGGGTACCACAAGGCAGTTCATAGAGTATGCAGCACTTGTGGACAACCAATTTGCCTTAGTCATATTAAAAACATATTAAGTTTTAAGATTTGAAAACTTATAACCATTTTCATGTTATTTATTAATTTACAATGTAATCACTTATTATTTACGTGAGGACTACTATTGGTACCTGGGTATCTCAGCCATGATAACTAGTATTAAAAAACTAATTTTAGTAATAAAAAACTAATTTATTAAAAAACCATTTATATGAAAGTATATTTGAAAAAATTTCCTCTCCTTTTTGTAGAGAAACTTTTCCCATAGAATACCACAAAATTTTAGCTTGTTTCTCTTTGTAGATTACATAAAAAACATGAGAACTCTAGCGGTACCTGGGTATCCCAGCCATGAGAACTAGTAATAAAAAACTAATTTATTAAAAAAATCATCTTTACGCAATTATATTTGAAAAAATTTTCTCCCTTTTTTGTAGAAAACTTATTCCCATAGGATGCCAGCCTGATTTATTGCCGGTGCACCGCGAATATTGGCCGGGAAATGTGTATCCAGCAGCCGCTCTAAAGTTTATCCTTCTGTGCAGGTCCAGGTCATCTACCGTTAGGACTCCGCAGATAGCTAATAACTCTTTGCGTCTGAGAATGCACGCACCATACCTTTGATGTGTCGCTGAAACTTTAGATTCTAGTTCAGAAATTTCTTCACATAGGACCATTTTGTGCGTCGTCAGTTTTTATTTGTATTCTAGCCATAGTGAATCAATGTGTCTATTTCACTTTTACTTTCCCTCTATCCAAAATTTTTCCAACAGGTTCGTGTCTTAAGTCGTTCGTTCATTATTATACTCAGCTGAGCAGAGCTCACAGAGTATATTAATTTTGTTCGCATAACGGTACCATGTAACGGCATAAACTAATCGAGATAGATATAGACTTCAATATATCAAAATGATCTGGGCGAAAAAAGAAATTCATTTAGCCACGTCCGTCCGTCCGTTCGTCTGTCCGACCGTAAACACGATAACTTGAGTAAGTTTTGAGGTATCTTGATGAAATATTTAAAATGAACGAAAACGGACTATAACTACGCCCACTTTTTCGATATCGAAAATTTCGAAAAACCGAAGAATTGCGATAATCCATTACAAAATACGGATAAAGCGTTGAGACTTGGTAGGTGGGTTATATTTTTGACGGAGAATAGAAAACTAGTGAAATTTTGGACAATGGGCATGGCACTGCCCACTTTTAAAAGAAGGTAATTTAAAAGTTTTGCAAGCTGTAATTTGGCAGACGTTGAAAATTTCATGATGAAATTTGACTGGAACTTTACTCGTATTACTGCATGTGTTCTAACTAAGAATTAGCAAAATCGGATGACGAACACGCCCACTCTTAAAAAAAAATGTTAAGTCAAATTTAAACAAAAATTTAATATCTTTACAGTATATAAGTAAATTATGCCAACATTCAAATCCAGTAATGATATGGTGCAACAAAATACAAAAATAAAAGAAAATTTCAAAATGGGCGTGGCTCCGCCCTTTTTCATTTGATTTGTCTAGAATACTTTTAATGCCATAATCCGAACAAAAATTACCAATCCTTTTGAAATTTAGTAAGGGCATGGCTTCTATGACGATAACTGTTTTCTGTGAAAATGGGCGAAATCGGTTGAAGCCACGCTCAGTTTTTATACACAGTCGACCGTCTGTTCTTCCGCTCGGCCGTTAACACGATAACTTGACCAAAAATCGATATATCTTTACTAAACGCAGTTCACGTATTTGTCGCACTTTGTGTTGGTGTAAAAAATGGCCGAAATCCGACTATGACCACGCCCACTTTTTCGATATCGAAAGTTACGAAAAATTAAAAAAAAGCCATAATTCTATTCCAATACGAAGAAAGGGATGAAACATGCTGATGGGATTGGTTATTTGACGCAAAATGTAACTTTACATAAAACTTTGTAAAATGGATGTGACACCTACCATATTAAGTAGAAGAAAATGAAAAAGTTCTGCAGGGCGAAATCAAAAGCCCTTCGGATCATGGCAGGAATACTGTTCGTGGAAATAAATATACAAATAAATTAGCGATACCCGACAGATGATTTTCTGGGTCACCCTGGTCCACATTTTGGTCGTTATCGCGAAAACGCCATCACATATAAAACTGAGGTCACTCCCTGTTAAAACTATCATTAATACCTTTAATTTTATACCCATATCGTACAAACATATTATAGTGTCACCCCTGGTCCACCTTTAGGCATCCAGCTATAGAACTAAGGCCCACTCCCTTTTAAAATATCCATTAACACCTTTCATTTGATACCCATATCGTACAAACAAATTCTAGAGTCGCCCCTGGTCGACCTTTATGGCGATATCTCGAAAAGGCGTCCACCTATAGAACTAAGGCCCACTGCCTTTTAAAATACTCATTAGCACCTTTCATTTGATACCCATATCGTACAAACAAATTCTAGAGTCGCCCCTGGTCGACCGTTATGGCGATATCTCGAAAAGGCGTCCACCTATAGAACTAAGCCCCACGCCCTTTTAAAATACTCATTAACACCTTTCATTTGATACCCATATCGTACAAACAAATTCTAGAGTCGCCCCTGGTCGACCTTTATGGCGATATCTCGAAAAGGCGTCCACCTATAGAACTAAGGCCCACTGCCTTTTAAAATACTCATTAGCACCTTTCATTTTATACCCATATCGTACACACAAATTCTAGAGTCGCCCCTGGTCGACCTTTATGGCGATATCTCGAAAAGGCGTCCACCTATAGAACTAAGGTCCACTGCCTTTTAAAATACTCATTAGCACCTTTCATTTGATACCCATATCGTACAAACAAATTTTAGAGTCGCCCCTGGTCGACCTTTATGGCGATATCTCGAAAAGGCGTCCACCTATAGAACTAAGGCCCACGGCCTTTTAAAATACACATTAATACTTTTTATTAGATACCCATATCGTACAAACAAATTCTAGATTCACCCCTGGTCAACCTTTATGGCGATATCTCCAAAAGGCGTCCACCTATTGAACTAAGCCCACGCCCTTTTAAAATACTCATTAACACCCTTCATTTGATACCCATATCGTACAAACAAATTCTAGAGTCACCCCTGGTCCACCTTTATGGCGTCCACATATAGAGCTATGGCCCACTCCCTTTTAAAATACTCTTTAATACCTTCCATTTGATACCCATGTCATACAAACACATTCCAGGGTTACGCTAGGTTCATTTTCCTATATGGTGATTTTCCCTTATTTTGTCTCCATAGCTATCAGCTGAGTATGTAATGTTCGGTTACACCCGAACTTAGCCTTCCTTACTTGTTTTATTTATTTTTTATACGAGTAATATTTTTGCAGGTTTGTTGTATATCGAATATCTCATTGACTCTCAAGCTCTTTAGCAGTTTTTACTAGAACGGAATTATTTTGTATATATGCAACTGTAAACAAGTGAAGACCTCCCAGTAAGTTGAAACGAGCTCATTAGTATAAACTCAACATAAAAAATTATAGAATTACAAAATTCAATATTATTAATGAGAAAAGAAATAAACGCGAATAAAATCCGAATTGGAGATCCAATTTAAAATATGAAAACATTCTATAATTAAGTATGTACGAGGAGAAGCATGTATGTGAGCATGTGTTTGTAGGCAATTTGAAGTTAAACTGAATTACTCATAAAATTTAAAGCGAAACATACAATCAAATAGAAAACGACATTGAACGTTCGTATGCATTGACGATCTTTGGGAGCTGATTAGAGTTTCATAGGCAGCGATATGAAAGAAGAGTGTAGTTAGTAATGTTGTTGCTATCAGAAATTGGGTTGCATTGATGTGCTTGACTATCTTGATTTTGGCCAAACGATTGCACTTGATTTTGGTTTTCTCATCAGCTCGCCATGTGGCCGCGCCAGGCTCCAGTTACTTAATCCAATTAAGAAATGCTGGATGTGTATCTGTTTTGTCTGTCTCTTATTAAAAAATATGATGTACTAAACAGCAGCAATTAAAGAATATTTGAGACAACAGTAATATATATAGAGGTGAAGCAGCGTATAACCTACTGGCCGCCATCAAATCAACCGATCAACCACAATAAATGAATTATGATGCGAAGACGACACAACAACGGTGGTCAGCTATGATTTCGAACAGTAAAGTAAAATGATGTATAATGCAATCGAAGAAAATTTAATTTTTTGTAGATAATCAATATCGCTCAGCCATTGGCGACATACTATGATAGTATTTTAAACCATAAAATTTTATAAACATAATAAAATCTAAATATAAACAAGTAAGGAAAGCTAAGTTCGGGTGTAACCGAACATTACATACACAGCTGAGAGCTATGTAGACAAAATAAGGGAAAATCGCCATGTAGGGAAATGAACCTATGGTAAAACTGGAATGTGTTTGTATGACATGGGTATCAAATGGAAGGTATTAAAGAGTATTTTAAAAGGGAGTGGGCCATAGCTCTATATGTGGACGCCATAAAGGTGGACCAGGGGTGACTCTAGAATGCGTTTGTACAATATGGGTATTAGGGCGGGTCGATTTAAAAATCGCTCATTGCTCTGTGAAAATCGTATTCTAGGGATCAAAATAAGAAACTTTGCCGAAGGAACCATACCTCTAAAATGAATTCTGATGTCCCCCCTTTGGGTCGAACTTTTGGGTAGGGGCAATTTCAATTCTACCTGCTGTGTCTTGTGCTGGCTTAAAAACAACAACACAAGCAATTTTACGATCTACAATTGTGTCACAGTGATACCTTCATTTTTTAAAACGGTTGAATAAAAACCCACACAACTATGTTTACGACAGGCAAGTGCATCACAGCGATGCCTTGGTTTTAAAAGGGGGTTGTAAAAACGCTAATTTTAATAATTTTTTTAATTTCTTTCCTATTACTAAGTTAAATTCATCTTTTCATTTACATATGTTCTGACTAAATAAATTTCTAAAGAGAAAAATAAACTCCAAAAAGAAAAAACATAGGCATTTCAAAGTGGGACTTTTCAAAATTTGCCCCTACGACCCAAAGGGGGGACATCAGAATTCGTTTTAAAGGTATGGTTCCTCAGCAAAGTTTCTTATTTTGATCCCTAGAATATGATTTTCACAGAGAAATGGGCGATTTTTTGCCTCCCACAAATCGACCCTGCCTAATGGGTATCAAACGAAATGTGTTAATGAGTATTTTAAAAGGGAGTGGGTCTTAGTTCTATAGGTGGACGCCTTTTCGAGATATCGCCATAAAGGTGGACCACGGGTGACTCCAGAATGTGTTTGTACGATATTGGTATCAAATTAAAGGTATTAATGAGAGTTTTAAAAGGGAGTGGTGGTAGTTGTATATGTGAAGGCGTTTTCCAGATATCGACCACAATGTGGACCAGGGTGACCCAGAACATCATCTGTCGGGTACCGCTAATTTATTTATATATGTAATACCACGAACAGTATTTCTGCCAAGATTCCAAGGGCTTCTGATTTCGCCCTGCAGAACTTTTTCATTTTCTTCTACGTAATATGGTAGGTGTCACACCCATTTTACAAAGTTTTTTTCTAAAGTTATATTTTGCGTCAATAAACCAATCCAATTACCATGTTTCACCCCTTTTTTCGTATTTGGTATAGAATTATGGCATTTTTTTCGTTTTTCCTAACTTTCGATATCCGATATCGAGTCGGATTTCGGCCATTTTTTACACCAATACAAAGTGAGTTCAGACAAATACGTGAACTGAGTTTAGTAAAGATATATCGATTTTTGCTCAAATTATCGTGTTAACGGCCGAGCGGAAGGAGAGACGGTCGACTGTGTATAAAAACTGGGCGTGGCTTCAACCGATTTCGCCCTTTTTCAGAGAAAACAGTTATCGTCCTAGAATCTAAGCCTCTACCAAATTTCACAAAGATTGGTAAATTTTTGTTCGACTTATGGCATTAAAAGTATCCTAGAAAAATTAAATGAAAAAGGGCGGAGCCACGCCCATTTTGAAAATTTCTTTTATTTTAGTATTTTATTGCACCATATCATTACTGGAGTCGAATGTTGACACAATTTACGTATATACTGTAAAGAAATTGAATTTTTTGTTAAAATTTGACTTAAAAAAAAAAAAAAATTTTAAAGTGAGCGTGGTCGTTCTCCGAATTTGCCAATTTTTATTAAGCATACATATAGTAATAGGAGTAACGTTCCTGCCAAATTTCATCATGATATCTTCAACGAATGCCAAATTACAGCTTGCAAAACTTTTAAATTACCTTTTTCTAAAAGTGGGCGGTGCCACGCCCATTGTCCAAAATTTTACTATTTTTCTATTCTGCGTCATAAGTTCAACTCACCTACCAAGCTTTATCGCTTTATCCGTGTTTTGTAATGAATTATCGCACTTTTTCGGTTTTTCGAAATTTTCGATATGGAAAAAGTGGGCGTGGTTATAGTCCGATATCGTTCATTTTAAATAGCGATCTGAGATGAGTGCCCAGGAACCTACATACCAAATTTCATCAAGATACCTCAAAATTTACTCAAATTATCGTGTTAACGGACAGACGGACGGACGGACATGGCTCAATCAAATTTTTTTTCGATACTGATGATTTTGATATATGGAAGTCTATATCTATCTCGATTCCTTTATACCTGTACAACCAACCGTTATCCAAGCAAAGTTAATATACTCTCTGAGCTCTGCTCAACTGAGTATAATAAATCCTCTTATTAATTAATTGTTACTACATTCTCCGTTTAGTGGACAGATTTTCAAAACTCAGCTCAGTTTAAATTTACTGTCATGTTCTGTTTCAGTAATGCACCCAACTAATATTAATTTTGCTATAGTTTGCTTATGATAGCATGAGGCTATTTTTTAATTTACAAACCTTAAGCCAGATACAACAAAACTAATTCAAATGATTCTAAAATAGGTGTGAAGCATTCGTGGGGTAATGAAAATGAATCAAAAATGAAATAAAAAATTATTCATATAGTTGAAGCATAGTGCTGTATTTGTAGTGCTGAATTGAACTGAAATGGGTGCTGGCTATAAATGTAAAATAGTGTTTTAGTCTGCTCCACATCTTTGCATTCACAAGTAGGTACTATTCAATTTATAGGTAGGGGTTTTCCAGCATTTAACTACTTATAATTATTTATTACAGTGATTAGCTTACAATTAGCTTTACATTGGATTGCTTAAAGCAGTTGTATAAAAAAACACAAATATATTATCCTACATTTAATTAAATTAATTAAATTTATATGTGCTCTGCTTGGTGAGACCAAACAATTGCAATTCTTGTTGTTACTTTTATTTGTTCTTACTAAAGAGGATGGACATGCTTTTGCTGTCATATGCCCGTCGTCTTTGTCATCTGTTGTTATTGTTTATAGCATTTGCTATATGTATGCATGTTTGTTCGAAAATCAATGTAAGTGCAATGATTTTAATTCTTTCAGCATTTCTTATTACTAATTAAGTTAATCGTTTAATTTATTGGCGCTTTTATGCAACATTGACGTTATTATTACCACTCACCGACAACCAAAGCCAAGTTAAACATTCGTTACATTGACATCAAGTCATATGGCGCCACGACCTTGCAACTTTTAATCGTTTGGTATTAAGATTTTTCATTGCTTGTTTAATTTTAGTGCATAAATCTTTGAAATTTTTAACTCCATGTACAGTGGTTTGCAGAAAAATTGGATTGTTTTTCAATAATTTAAAATTGTTTTCATTCCGTTGGCTATTTTTGATTTTTGATGTGTAAACACCTTTGCTCACGATATAGAGGAATACAGAATGTACATGTGAGGTAAGTGTAAAATATGGACTCACTCATTTTATATGAGTTCCTTACGGTGCGGCCAGATCAACATAAATACTGCGTCTTAGTGTAAGGGTAGTGTTTAGTGGTATTCTGTTTGGGGGCATATGACTATAAATGTAGGCGAGCGGTATGCTATATAGGGGACTGCAGAATGTAAGTGTAGGGTATGTGTAGGGGAAATATGAAGGAATGCTGTATGAAAGAACACAGAGTGTGCCTATAAGTGTAAGATAAGTGTAGGCTTGAGAGAGGTATGCTATATGGGGGACTACAGAATGGAAGTGTAAGGTATGTTTAGGCGAAATATAAAGGAATGCTATATGGAAGAACAAATAGTGTAAAAGTAAGGAAATTATAAGCGAAATGTGTAGTGGTCGTATTCTGTTTAGGCATAATGAGTGTTGATGGGTACGGGAGGGGGAGGAAAGGGAAGGTAAAAAAAGGAGAAAGAAAATAAAACTCAAACCGGGATCGTAAACAGGTGGCGTATTGTCGATAGGTTATCTAAAATTGGCGGTTTGTTATGCATAAATGCATTATAGGCATGTTATCTATTTTTATTATCGAAAAAATGTCGATGTGTTATCGTAAAGCTATTGTTTTCGTTGGCGGCCACCGTGGTGTGATGCGTAGCGTGCTCCGCCTATCACACCGTATGCCCTGGGTTCAACTCCCGGGCAAAGCAACATCAAAATTTTAGAAATAAGATTTTTCAATTAGAAGAAAATTTTTCTAAGCGGGGTCGCCCCTCGGCAGTGTTTGGCAAGCACTCCGGGTGTATTTCTGCCATGAAAAGCTCTCAGTGAAAACTCATCTGCTTTGCAGATGCCGTTCGGAGTCGGCATAAAACATGTAGGTCCCGTCCGGCCAATTTGTAGGGAAAATCAAGAGGAGCACGACGCAAATTGGAAGAGAAGCTCGGCCTTAGATCTCTTCGGAGGTTATCGCGCCTTACATTTATTTTTTATTTTTTTTATTTTTATTTTTTTCGTACACAAACTGGTGTGGTTCGTTATCGAAAAATTTTAGATTTATTTTCAAGGATTTACTGAATTGTTACCTACTTGTTATCGATTTATTATCGAAGTGTTTGTGGCTTTGTTTTCTAGCTTATTGTTTTCTTATAGAAAGTAGTTCGGTTTGTTACCAAAAAGATATAATTTTATTATTGAGGTGTAACTGTATTGTTATTGACGTATTTTTAATTTATTATCGAAGTGTTTGTGACGTTCTATCAAAAAATATCCAATATTTATCCCTTAATGATTTAGAAAACATTCGAAAAACTCCTAATCGAATACCGTATATATTTCAATAAATATTCCCATAAATGCGTACAGCTCTCAAAATTTCATGGCATATGTCGTTCATTTCAATATAAAATTCAAACTTTGCATGGTTTTATACAATAAGGTGTTTCGCATTGTTTTGCAAGGTGCACAGATTCCACGAATTGTTTATATCCTACGACAAAATATACAAGAGTACGAGAGTAATCCATTGCGAAGTTATAGTACGCATCAGTAAAAAGCTTAAAAAATGGCACATAAAACTACTAAATATGATAAAAAAATATGAAAAACTATAGCGCAATATTTTCGCGAACGAAATGAGAGTATTGAGAGGAATACCGTTGAAGCAGGTTTGATTAATATTTCCTCGTTGCACAAAAATATAAAATGGTTTGAGCGTACTATAAAGTGCACGGATTGCATATAATTTTTGCGTACGTGTATTTTGTTGTTGTGACTTTACAATTGGTACAATCCATGAATCTCCCTAATGTACCAACTTAGTTTCCTTTGTTGTGGTTTTATTTCAATCACTGAACGAGAGCTACTTAATTAAAAACAAGTAAGGAAGGCTAAGTTCGGGTGTAACCGAACATAACATACTAACCCTGGAATGTGGTTGTATAACATGTGTATCAAATGAAAGGTATTAAAGAGTATTTTAAGAGAGAATAGGCCATAGTTCTATGGATGAACGCCATTTAGGGATATCGCCATAAAGGTAGACCAGGGCTGACTCTAGAATTTGTTTGTACGATATGGGTATCAAATGAAAGGTGTTACTGAGCATTTTAAGAGGGAGTGGGCCTTAGGTCTATCGGTGGACGCCTTTTCGAGATGTCCCCATTAAGGTGGACCAGGGGTGATTCTATAATGTGTTTGTACGATATGGGTATCAAATGAAAGCTGTTAATGAGTATTTTGAAAAGGAGTGATCCTTAGTTCCATAGGTGGACGCCGTTTCGAGATATCGCCATAAAGGTGGACCAGGGGTGTCTCTAGAATGTGTTTGTACGATATGGGAATCAAATGAAAGGTGTTACTGAGCATTTTAAGAGGGAGTGGGCCTTAGGTCTATCGGTGGACGCCTTTTCGAGATGTCCCCATTAAGGTGGACCAGGGGTGATTCTATAATGTGTTTGTACGATATGGGTATCAAATGAAAGCTGTTAATGAGTATTTTGAAAAGGAGTGATCCTTAGTTCCATAGGTGGACGCCGTTTCGAGATATCGCCATTAGGGTGGGCCAGGGGTGACTCTAGAATGTTTGTACGGTATGGGTATCAAACGAAAGGTGTTACTGAGCATTTTAAGAGGGAGTGGGCATGAGGTCTATAGGTGGACGCCTTTTCGAGATATCGTCATTAGGGTGGGCCAGGGGTGACTCTAGAATGTGTTTGTACGATATGTGCATCAAACGAAAGGTGTTACTGAGCATTTTAAGAGGGAGTGGGCATTAGGTCTATAGGTGGACGCCCTTTCGAGATATCGCCATTAGGGTGGGCCAGGGGTGACTCTAGAATGTTTGTACGATATGGGTATCAAACGAAAGGTGTTACTGAGCATTTTAAGAGGGAGTGGGCATTAGGTCTATAGGTGGACGCCTTTTCGAGATATCGCCATTAGGGTGGGCCAGGGGTGACTCTAGAATGTGTTTGTACGATATGGGTATCAAATGAAAGGTGGTAAGGAGTATTTTAAAAGGGAGTAATCCTTAGTTCTATAGGTGGACGCCTTTTCGAGATATCGCCATAAAGGTGGACCAAGGGGACTCTAGAATGTTTGTACGATATGGGTATCAAACGAAAGGTGTTACTGAGCATTTTAAGAGGGAGTGGGCATTAGGTCTATAGGTGGACGCCTTTTCGAGATATCGCCATTAGGGTGGGCCAGGGTGACTCTAGAATGTGTTTGTACGATATGGGTATCAAATGAAAGGTGGTAATGAGTATTTTAAAAGGGAGTAATCCTTAGTTCTATAGGTGGACGCCTTTTCGAGATATCGCCATTAGGGTGGGCCAGGTGTGACTCTAGAATGTTTGTACGATATGGGTATCAAACGAAAGGTGTTACTGAGCATTTTAAGAGGGAGTGGGCATTAGGTCTATAGGTGGACGCCTTTTCGAGATATCGCCATTAGGGTGGGCCAGGGGTGACTCTAGAATGTTTGTACGATATGGGTATCAAACGAAAGGTGTTACTGAGCATTTTAAGAGGGAGTGGACATTAGGTCTATAGGTGGACGCCTTTTCGAGATATCGCCATTAGGGTGTGCCAGGGTGACTCTAGAATGTGTTTGTACGATATGGGTATCAAATGAAAGGTGGTAATGAGTATTTTAAAAGGGAGTAATCCTTAGTTCTATAGGTGGACGCCTTTTCGAAATATCGCCATTAGGGTGGGCCAGGTGTGACTCTAGAATGTTTGTACGATATGGGTATCAAACGAAAGCTGTTACTGAGCATTTTAAGAGGGAGTGGGCATTAGGTCTATAGGTGGACGCCTTTTCGAGATATTGCCATTAGGGTGGGCCAGGGGTGACTCTAGAATGTTTGTACGATATGGGTATCAAACGAAAGGTGTTACTGAGCATTTTAAGAGGGAGTGGGCATTAGGTCTATAGGTGGACGCCTTTTCGAGATATTGCCATTAGGGTGGGCCAGGGGTGACTCTAGAATGTTTGTACGATATGGGTATCAAACGAAAGCTGTTACCGAGCATTTTAAGAGGGAGTGGACACTAGGTCTATAGGTGGACGCCTTTTCGAGATATCGCCATTAGGGTGGGCCAGGGGTTACTCTAGAATGTTTGTACGATATGGGTATCAAACGAAAGGTGTTACTGAGCATTTTAAGAGAGAGGGGGCATTAGTTCTATAGGTGGACGCCTTTTCGAGATATCGCCATTAGGGTGGGACAGGGGTGACTCTGGTATGTTTTTGTACGATATGGATATCAAATTAAAGGTATTAATGAGGGTTTTAAAAGCGAGTGGCCCTTAGATGTATATGTGAAGGCGTTCTCGTGATATCCACCAAAATGTGGACCAGGTGATCCAGAAAATCATCTGTCGGGTACTGCTAATTTATTTATATATGCAATACCACTAACAGTATTCCTGCCAAGATTCCAAGGGCTGTTGATTTCGCCTTGTAGAACTTTTTCATTTTCTTCTACTTAATATGGTAGGTGTCACACCCATTTTACAAAGATTTTTCCAAAGTTATATTTTGCGTCAACAAACCAATCCAGTTACCATGTTTCATCCCTTTTTTCGTATTTGGTATAGAATTATGGCATTTTTTTCATTTTTCGTAATTTTCGATATCGATAAAGTGGGCGTGGTTATGGTCAGATTTCGCCCATTTTTTATACCAAGAAAAAGTGAGCTCAGGTAAGTACGTGGGCTAAGTTTAGTAAAGATATATCGGATTTTGCTCAAGTTATTGTGTTAATGGCCGAGCGGAAGGACAGACGGTGGACTGTGTATAAAAACTGGGCGTGGCTTCCACCGATTTCGCCCATTTTCACAGAGAGCAGTTACCGTCACAGAATCTATGCTCCTACCAAATTTGAGAAGGATTGGTAAATTTTTGTTCGACTTATGGCAATAAAAGTATTCTAGACAAACTAAATGAAAATGGGCGGAGCCACGCCCATTTTGAAATTTTCTTTTATTTTTGTATTTTGTTGCATCATATCATTACTGGAGTTGAATTTTGACTTAATTTACTTATATACAGTAAAGA
Organism: Eurosta solidaginis; assembly: GCF_040869045.1. Classification (NCBI taxonomy): domain Eukaryota; kingdom Metazoa; phylum Arthropoda; class Insecta; order Diptera; family Tephritidae; genus Eurosta; species Eurosta solidaginis. Next base: position 54,773,400 of record NC_090323.1, read on the forward strand.
TATTAAATTTTTTGTTAAAATTTGAATTTAAAAAAATTTTTTTTTATAAAGTGGGCGTGTTCTTAATCCAATTTTGCTAATTTTTATTTAGCACATATAGAGTAATAGTAGTAACGTTCCTGCCAAATTTCATTATGATATCTTCAACGACTGCCAAATTACAGCTTGCAAAACTTTTAAATTACCTTCTTGTAAAAGTGGGCGGGGCCACGCCCATTGTCCAAAATCTTACTAATTTTCTATTCTGCGTCATAACGTCAACCCATCTACCAAGTTTCGTCGCTTTATCTGTCTTTTGTAATGAGTTATCGCACTTTTTCGGTTTTTCGAAATTTTCGATATCGAAAAAGTGGGCGTGGTTATAGTCCGATATCGTTCGTTTTAAATAGCGATCTGAGATGAGTGCTCAGGAACCTACATACCAAATTTCATCAAGATATCTCAAAATTTACTCAAGTTATCGTGTTAACGGACGGACGGACGGACGGACGGACGGACGGACGGACGGACGGACGGACGGACGGACGGACATGGCTCAATCAAATTTTTTTTCGATCCTGATTATTTTGATATATGGAAGTCTATATCTATCTCGATTCCTTTATATATGTACAACCAACCGTTATCCAATCAAACTTAATATACTCTGTGAGCTCTGCTCAACTGAGTATAAATATTTTATTTAAAGACGTAAACCTGCAGGTTTTAACATTGAACAGTACTTGGTACTCACAACTTTTTTGCATTTTGTACAAATCTAAATGAAGAAAAACGCTTCAACGCTGAGAGAGTTATTGACAAATATTTAATAATATTGGAAAAATTTCAACAACGTGACATCGGGACGGTCAAGCCGACAGCTGTTTCGATTATACAATGTGAATTTCTTCAAAACCTTTTCTTGCATCAGTGGGATTCAAACCCACACTTCTCCGATAATTGAGCTGTTGTCAAAGGCATTCATGCCTTTGCTGTTATGCAAATTCTTCCAATTGCATTTGTACAGTAAATATTTTGTATCTACATTCAAAAGTTGCTTAAGGTATTCATACATTAAAATTAATAAAGGCACTTCCTGCTTCATAATACAAATATTGACCGATGTGTCCAAATTTTAGGGTTTTTTAAAGTAACTTTTTTCAAAACCATAAGAAAAGAGATTAGCCTTCATTCGTTCCCAAATGTGTACAAGGGAATGGGTGCGATCGATCATGTTCGGATATAAATGAGTACAATAAATCTCTTCATAGGATTTGCTCAGACAAAAGGAAAAAGTTCAACGGGATTGGTGCACACACAGGTCAGTAGCCACATATAGCGCAGATGAATATGCATACATATACATAGAAGACAAAGCGATTATGAGATGCTGCAAATGTGAAAAATAAATCGCACCTAAAAGGAAAAGTTTTTAGGGAAAAGTCTAGAACCTGGGAGAAGTAGGTGAACGAGGCAACCGAGAGTATGAACGAGGCGTAATCCATATTGATGTAGAATCAGTTTGATTTTAACATGCTATAAAATAAGTACGCGTATACATTGTGAAGTGTTGCCACCATAGTAGTGCTACGAATAAAGAGTATTTTATATGCAGATCATTCTAGTGTATTTATTTGACAGTTCAGCGATTGGAACAATAGAAGGCGCCTTACTATCGAGAATTTCTTAAAATGCGCTACATTATCAATAGATTTAATTTTCAAAGATAAACAAATTAAAGGTGCAGAACAAAAAATGTCCCATTAGCATAGTAAGATACTGTTAATACCCTAAGTAGAGAAGACAACTGCAATACATATATTTGTAAAACAGAATTATATTGAGAACCCAGAGTAATCAAGTGCTATTTTCTGTGGGTGGAAGAATTCATTAAATAACTATATCTTTGAAGTGATTTGTGTTGGTCAAGTTCTTTCAGACACGCGTTCACGCTTGCGGATCTGTATTTCATTAAAAATTTGCTACTGAAGAGTAGATTTTTAATTAGAATTTTAATTATGGTGTTTGAAAAGAGTACAGATTAGTTATATGTGTTTTTATAACATTTGGAGCATATTGTATGTAATTACATAAACAAGTTAGTGGATTCATTGATATCTCCGGGTGTATTTAAAGCAGCTTATAATATAAACGGCGTTTAATTGGGATGCACCTCATAATCGCGACATTCAGAAACCGAACAATTCATAATCCCTACAATTTTCAGAAATCCCGACAAGACGCAATCCATACATAACTGAATCCCGACATAACTGCATACCGACAAGACAATATCACGACTAGGCAAAATCCCGACAACTCCAGATCCCCAAAACACAGAAATCAGACAAATTTATTAAAATTTCGTTATTACACTTTACGCCGACGCAGAAATGATGTGGACCGCGTAGCCGAAATTGGATCATTTAAGGGTAATTTTTTTTGAAAATCTGCCAAAGGTCACCTACGCTGAAAGTTATTCTGCGAAAAAATACTGTGGATCGCGTGGTTGGTATTGGGTCGTGTGCGTGTCGTGCAGAGATGTCTAATATAGTAGAACGATACAGAAGACGAGATCTTTGTTTTTCGGGGTTTTGTAGTTCAGAATTGTAGTAACTAGAAAGTAACGAATAAAACTGATCCGGATTAAAAGGTATCTTTTTTCAATGCATATATTCAATGTCACGCTTCCCAATTAATATTATAGGAGATTTTCCGTCCAAAAATTCAATATTTAGGTAAACATTACATGCGAAGGGAATCCATTTGAGTTTAAATTTGTAATACAAAGGAATCAGATGGAAAATCAAATCCATAACTACATAAGAATCAAGAAACAGATAGGTCCTGGATCCTGAGGTAATTTTTTTCTGTGTCGCTTTTTTCCAGTCATGTGCCAACCTTTTTCAAAAATAAATATATTTGTGTTATATTTGATAAATTGGTATCTGGGTTCTTTCTTAACTTACAAATGAAATAACTAATTCCATATCTCAATTGTGATTGGAGCGTCCTAACTGGAAAGTCCTAACTGTGTTAATTGCATGAGGAATGGCGAGGTGGAGACACCCTATTACTGCATATGCTTACCTACCGAGATTTTGCGTAGATAAGGCATACAAATCTCGTTTTGGATGTAAACGAATCTCGGAGGAAATTTCGGGAATCGATGTTGGCCTGATATTGTTGCTAGCTATTCACTTATTGAAAAGATATTAGTGTAGCCGTTAGTTAATGTGGTATTAACCCTAGTCTGTGAGACGTACGTTGTTTTAATTTTGCTCTCAGTCTCCCACAATCGTAAAGAGAGAACATTCTCATCCTCAGTTTTCTCAGTTACCATTACCAGCTTGTCAGTGGGGGCGTTTTTCAGTAGTAACTTTTTCGTTTGTTGAAATATATGCGATTTTTTTAAAAATACGTCTAAGAGACGTATCGTTATCTTTTGCGTGACTAAAAATGTTATATGTAATTTTTGCGTAAAATGGTAATTTTTGTTAATATTTTTTAAGTATAGTTTAAAACAGTTAATTCATTCAGTTGAAGTACAAAAAAATCTATTTTATTTTAATTTTGTTGCTATAGACTGAGGTCCTTCTAAAAAGACTGATTTTTGTAGGGACAAGTCCAAGACAAGTCAAACTTAATTTTTAATATATATTAAAAAAACAATATTTTTCTTTAAAAACATTTGAAACAAGTGAATATATATCAAGTAAATTTAAAAAAAAAAAAAGCAAACAAAAAATGTACGTTTTTTTTATATCTTTAGGGTTGTTAAACTTGAACACGTCTCTCAGACGTACGTTATCTTTTTTTTAGTCTTACGTTTCTAGGGTTAAAACGGACCACAGATGTGTTCAAGAGAGCTGCTTCCTCTAGTTAAAACAGCGGCCCCATCCTCACCCAACCTGACACACATATGAAATATTTTTGCTCTGGGAAATGGACAAGGGATTCGAGACTATGTGTGACTGGATTTGCCGAAAAGGAGATAGAGGGAAGGGTGGAGACAGAGCAGAAAAGGTAGATTGAAGCTATATATTTCAATGAATTATTATGGTATATTAAAGTCGGCGGGACTGCCATTTTTTGCCTTGCCTGCGGAAATTATTATTCAAATAGTGTTAGTATAGCATTATTGACGTGAACAAAGTATCAACATCGAAGCATAACCTTTATATTTAAACCAATGTTCGTGTTTGTTAACTTGGCCCTACTTGCGGTAGCATCTAACTACTGTTTGATATAAATTAGCTGGGTGCCACAGCATAGCGATATTACTGTCAACTCTCAGACCCATCGTTTGGCCCAGGCAATTATGGACGAATTGAGCATGTCTTTCAGGGGGACTTTGGGATTTTGGTGGCTAGTAGCGCTCTGCTTCAGCACAGGTTGGCCTTGGGTCCGCTTAACAAACACCTGGCTGACACCATCTCTTGCCATGTGTCGAGATATATCCTTTTAGTTGCCACATCCAAGTGCTTGGGGAAGTTTAAAGGTTTACAAGAGCTCACCTATCCTTGGTTATTGCAGTGTTGACAGGGATGGAAGATCATACGGCACACCTTTTTATACTGGACAGTCCTATCTGTCTTAGCTTTATGGGGTACGACTAAGTGGAATCATACAGTTCCCTTATGCTCGGACGTCCAGGCTTTGCGGTGACTATGCTTAAATATGTATCTCATTCAACGTGTGCCCCATTCGTAGACTTTTTGCTGCCACTTAGCGATTCGCTAAATAACCGACATGCAGTTTCACGTAACAGAATGTGGTAATACAACAGACTAACAGAAAGATGCAAAAGGGAGCTTCATAGATGCCACGCAAAGTAATCTGAACTATTTTGTTTGCGCTTATTTAAGAAGCCGTAAAGCATTCAACAGGTTTGCAACATATCAATGAAATGTATGTTCGCTGAAAGCGACCATTGATAATATTAACAAAAAATGCAAAATACACTACATCAGATCTTTACCGTCATAAGACAGAAAAGTCATACATGCTCGTACGCCACCTAAGATAAAGTGTGACGGGCAAGTGGCAAAGCGGCCAAAGCCAGGGAGCGCGTGAATAGAGTGTAAACTTTGAGACATTATTGAAACTGTGTGAAAACAGAAACTTCCTTCCTGGTTAAATAATATATTCAGAAATTTACATGCTAAGCGTCCAATGAACAGCTTGACCATTTAAGAAGTTGCATGCTTTTGTCAGTTTTGTTTTTCTTACTTCCACATGATGTGAGAGTTCGCCAGCCACCAGCAAGCTTAGCAGTTCATGCATTCGGTAGATATGATGACTTGAGCAACGGTATGGATATATGCGACGATCCTCATTCTTTTTTACAAATAAAACAATTTGATGAGTTCGCATGAACTGTAGCGTTCGTCGATGTCAAAGTATCCATTACACAGAAATTGCTTGCAGCTTGGCGGCTATTTTTCTTATTTTCGCCTTCTCCGTTTGTGGTCAATGGTCCTCGATTTGAAGAAAAATTTTTGTCTGGAATTGATGAAAACTTTTCGTTTCTGGAGTATTGTTGTGATAACCCATCATTTTCGCTTCTTTTCCAGTTTGGAATAGCGGAATTTACGGCGCAGGTGTTCAGGCCCGATAATATCAATGCCATCATTGAATATTGCTTCTGCAGCTAATATAATTTACTCAAGCATCAAATTAAAGAAATCGCAAGATAGAGGCCACTCTCTCTGAAACCTAGTTTAGTTTTGAACGGCTTGGACGAGTCCTTCCAATTTCTGGCTGAGCTGATGGTGTTGCTCAATGACATCTTGCAGAGCTTTAAAAGTTTTTCGGGAAACCAGATTCAGACCACCCGACATATAATAGGCAGCTTTGTTTCATGCTGTCGAATGCGGCTTTGAACTCGAGGAAGAGGTGATGTGTGTGACTTTTTTTTTTACGGGCTTTTTCCTAGATTTGGCGCACTGAAATGCACCAACCAGCCCATTCATGAAAGTTCGGTTTTTGCATAAAGCATTTTTTTGTGGACTGGCAAAGAGATTCCAATAGTGGGGGATGCACTCGCTGATGCATGCGCCTTACCAACTCCTCGCCACTTAATAGCTTCGCAGGCAGTCCATCTGCTTCCGCGGCCTAGATGTTTTTAAATCTGGTTATTGCTATTTGAACTTCAAATTTTTTTTGTCAACTAGCAATTGTTGTATCAACAGTCCAAACTTAAGGTAATCCAAATGACTGATAAACGATTCAATGCCATTTGTTTTTGTTGTAGTACCATTCACAATTTTTTGGGTAGCTACAGTTCTATTGTCAATGCATGTTTGTATATTCCTGTCATGGACATTTTCAGTGACTGCCCGTGCAAAAATGAGGTATGAAATTACGCAATTTCATTTTTCCAAAGATCTGTAGTTGATTAGCAATTTTTCCTATTCGCATGGTAACCGAATAATGCAATCAATTGGCATTGACAACACATTTGACAATATCATGCTCAAATTGATGCGCGTTTTGCAACTCAATGAAAACATTGACTTATCAGATTTTTGTCAAACTATTCGTTAATAATGGTTGTTGCATAATATAGGTGTTAACCAATATCCTTGAGCTGAGTATTTTGATAACTGCGTGGAAAAAGTTATGTTTTGTATCGTAAGTTAACAAAAAGTTCTAAAAATTTTAAATAATCAATCGTAATATACATCATCATCATTAACTGGCACTTACCCACCTAGGCGATTTTGGCCGTTTAGTAACAAGTCACGCCATCTATCTCTGTTTCGCAATAATTGACAACAATTGGAAGCACCAAGTGAGGTCAAGTTTTCCTCTACCTGCATTTCCAAACTCAGTGGAAGAATGCGCCTTCCTCTGCCTCCAAACTGCTATGTCGACTGAAATATTTTCTTGTTAGGAGCGGTCTCGTCCATTCACATTATAGCATAGCTTTTGGCTTTTTATTCGCTGCACTATCGTCATATCCTTTGATACTCGCCTTCGGCATCAATGACGGGACCATAAATCTTCCACAGAACTTTTTTTCGCCGAGAGAGGACTTAACATTTCAATTACTTACTCAGTACAAAGCAGCACTTTTGGCAAGAGTTATTCTCAATTCGATTTCTAAGCTGACATTTTAAGCAAACATAAATCATAAAAAAGGTTGTATTTAGAGTATTACACATAACTTGACATCCGATTTTTAAGATTGAAGTAAAAGAAATTCAGTTGAAGTCGAAGTCAATGACTTCAAGTTTCGAATGCAGTCAATGACTAGCTTTTTGATTAAAAACGAAAAATTCAAATCTGGAGTATTTTTTGTAGTCGTGATTTATGATTAATTTAGAGAAGTCACTTAGTGACTTCATTGTTAGCAACAAAATGTAAACAAATTGCATATAATCATCTAAATATCTCCTGAATTATTCGTAAATTAAAAACTAAAGGAAACTTGTGGGGAATTATTTATTTAAAAAAAGCAACAGCTTTTCGAAGCTGTCATCAGAAAGACGTTCCTGACGGGGAGTATTAAGTATTGAGGCAAACAAAAATAATCTCTCCACGGCGGCTGAAGATGACAAAAGTGCATTGTATGTCATGTTCGCCCATAAATGGTAGGACAGCGGTCGCCGTGGTTTAGTAGTAGCGTCCTTGGCCTAACACCGAAGGTCATGGGTTCAACTCCTGGTCAAAACAACATCAACAATTTTGAAACAAAAAAGTTTTTCTAAGTGCGGTCGCCCTTTGGTAGGGATTTGGCAAATACTCTGGGTATATTTCTGCCATGAAAAGTTTCTCAGTAAAAATTAATCTGCCTTGCAGATGCCGCTCAGTGTCGGCGTAAAGCATGTAAATGCCGTCCCGCCAATTTGTAGGAAAAAAGAGTACGACGCAGAATCAAAGAAGGGATCGGCCCAAAATCTCTTCGGAGATTATCGCGCTTTCTTCGGAGACTTATCGACATTATTAGCTATAAGTTCGTTTTCAATAGACCATTCCGAATATTAAACTTGCTGAAATGTCTCTTCTGAAAAAGATAATAAAAATATTTGTCAAAAATTATACATGCAACAAAACCTTTTACCTTTAAAAGAAAGTAAATAAAACAATTCTTTTGATAGTCATAAGTAAAACCAATCGAACCTTAATCAGGTTATGCTACGCCTCACATATTTAGAAAATGCGCCAAAGGCTTTTATTTAATTGCTGATTAATACCCTAGATTGATGAGGAGTATGATGTCTAGCACCTAGGATCTATCTAATTATTTTTTAGCTTTTAGTATTATTATAACTTCATGTAAGTATTGTTCTCCATAAAACCGTTTACCTAAAAAATATTTTTTTTTATTATTTTATTGTCAAGTTTTTAGTCTTTATTTAAGTGCCTATTATTTCTCATTCTATTTAGTTCATTTAGTGACTCATTATTAAACGAACTCTTTCCTGACAATTTGTTACAATCTAAGTCCTCAATACACAATCCTTACAAAGACTTTACTCGACTCTGCGCCACGTATGCTTGTCCCTCCCCCAACTCCAAAATATTTTTATGTCACTTCTACCAAACTATGTGTAATATCTGTTCCAAATATGACCCAAATCGGACATCATAGGTCCCTTTCTATTTATGTAGGTATTATATGTTCCAAATATGGATCAAATCGGACCACAAATACGATTTTTTTGAATATGTCGATCTTTGCGCCACCTAGCGGCGATTTTTTTTATAGGTCGCTTTCTTTCTTATTTTATTTAATAAAATGAATGTAAGGCGCGATAACCTCCGAAGAGATCTAAGGCCGAGCTTCTCTTCCAATTTGCATCGTGCTCCTCTTGATTTTCTCTACAAATTTTCCGGACGGGACCTACATGTTTTATGCCGACTCCGAACGGCATCTGTAAGGCAGATGAGTTTTCACTGGGGGCTTTTCAAGGCAGAAATACACCCGGAGCGCTTACCAAACACTGCCGAGTGTGTGTATTATGTGTTCCAAATATGAGCCTAATCGGACCACAAATACGATTTTTTGAATATCTCGATCCTTATGCCACATAGCGGCAATTTTTTTTCTTAGTTCGCTTTCTACTTGTGTATGCATTATGTGTTCCAAATATGAAAAAAATCGGACCAAAAATCCATGCGCCACCTATCGGAGTTTTTTTCATATTATTGCATTGTCATCGGGTTCTGAACTATAGTTCATGTTTCAAGCTTGTAGTTTATCGGGAAGTTACTTAAATTTTAATTGCAAAACTCGTACACAACGGCCGGCCGGCCTGTCAAATCAAGCTAAATAAAACCGATTAAAAAAACCGGCTACCGCTTTCCCCTTGTTTGTGTTTCTCGTTGTTTTGTTCAAATCGAATTGTTGATCAAAATAATTTTGACTAACTCGTAGATCTTGGCTTCATATTAGTTTGGTAATAATAGATTAAGTGACACAGTTTTGTTATTGTACTTGAAGAATTCAAAAATGAATAATTATTCCTTACTATTAAAATTATTATTAAATTATATTCGGAAGAACCCCAATCATATGCCAGGACTTATATTATAGACAAACTCAGTTTTCTTGGCAAATAGTAAAAGTTTTTCAAGACATAGCTTAATTACTGCCTCGATATCTGGCAACTCTGCCACCTTTATAGCCAGAGGCTTGACCTGGCGAGCGCAGGATATAAACACAGAACGTGTGCAACCGTTGGTTCCTGCAACTCGTGAGCCTTAAGCATTTTCTCTTCAGAGATATAAGCCAATTTGTGAGTTTCATATTGAAGCGTTTGCACATAATTTTAGAAATTTTGCAGCCCCGCGTTTCTGGACATGCCTTTCCTACTTGATGGAACTTATGTAACTCCAGTCTCCTTTTCATTTCTCCCAAACGAATTGGGACGTCTACTGTCAATACATTGAGTACTGCAATCTCCTTTGCAACTTATCGGCCTTTTCGATAAATTCCAATTCTTTATTACCTGTGTACCTGTATAGATGTATGATTCGGGTTAAGCGAAGTTTCTCCAATGCTTTTTGCATTCCAAGACACTTGTTGATGAATTACGGGGTGAGAATATTGCCTCAAATACTATATGGACGCGACTACAGCTTAAGCATGCTTCCTACAGAATTTCTGCTGCTTTCTGCACGGCTATAATTTCGCCTGAAAGACGTTACAGTAATCTGGCAGCCTTTGGGATCTTCTTATTTCTGGATCCACGCAGTGAACAGCAGACCCGACCCCTTCCGTTAATCATGAACCAGCTGTATGCACGTGTATAATATGTTCTGCCATTTCTGAGCTCATTTATTTCGTTTGTCCGATAATAGATTTCGCGATACTGCTATGCGCATGCGGCCTGCACTCAATCGGTCCCGAGCCCATAAGCCTTTTTCAGTTGCTAACGCAATATTTTTGGCCATGTCTGCAGGCGGGATGTGTAGAATAGCATACAATACTGCCATCGGAAATATGGAGAACACTCACCTTCTTTGTTATGAGCATGTATTGAAAAATAGTGATCTTCAATTTTCAAAAATATAGCAAATGTACCAGCTTTTTAGTTTTACCTTATTTGACTATCATTTGTTATGCATCCCTACTGTACATAAACGCTTTTACACCTTTAGACAGTAAAACTGTTTCTAACAAGAGGAACATACTATTCCTTCCCCCAGGCCTTTTCATCTTACATTTCAATGTTGTGCGTATACTTTCACATTTTAGCACAATAAAAATCTTAGCTATGTACCTGAGCTAGGATATGCAATATTCGTTTATTTGAAAACCAAACAAAAGGTTGTGGCAGGCGACAATGTTTACCCAAGGCGAGCATCCCTCAGTGGGTTAAACATTTTTATGTATCTACAATGCGATCACATTGTAATTGTGACAACCCTCAAACCCAAAGACAAATTTAAAGCAACTGGGGCACAGTTAAATGATGCATTGATTTCTTTCAAAAATATCTGCAAATATTGTGCATTGACTGTTTGTTTGACTGTTCAACTTGTGAAGTGTTTGGCTCACAAATGACTTGTGCGCAATCTATGTGATTTATGGTTATGAATTTTTAATGAAAAATCATTTATCATTGCTAAGAGTGTATGTTGTTGATCATTTTTAGGGTGTTGCTTTTTACAAGTCATAAATTAACAAGAAAAATGCAACAGAAACTGAAGCAGGGCGTAAGAAATATCAGGGGCAAAAACAGTGGCTAGAAGAAATACAAAGAAATTAACTATGCGAGTTTTGGTTAAAACAAATGTCAAAATATTTGTGTATTAAGGGACTGCACTGGATGTATTTCAGTATTCCAGTATTTTTTACTTGTGGTTTTTGGAAATTTTCGCTTGTGCTCCAGAAAAAACCCTTAGCTCTATATATATAAGCTGCCTTGGTGGCGATTAAATTGAAAATCGGGAGTACTTCGAGAATATCGCATGAAACCGAACTCGCGAGAAATCTAATATATAAAATTCTTCGGTCACGGTTTTAGAGCCTTAACCCCTCCGAAACGGCTATACCGATTCTCATGAAATTTTGTGAGCGTATTGGGTAGGTCTGAGAATCGGCCAAGGTCTATCTTTCTTTTCGCCTAGGGTCTTGAGATCAAAACGTGGACCCGGGTACCCCTAGAATGTGGTTATACAATATGGATATTAAATGAAAGCTGTAGATGAGTGCTATAGTACAGGATAGCTTTCATATCCCTGGGTGACTAGGGTCTCGAGATATAGGCCAAAACGTGGACCCGGGTACCCCTTGTTGTTGTTGTTGTAGCAATGCTTCGCCCCACCTAACAGCCGCGACCGATCACAAATTGTCATCAATATCCTCTAACGGGAGTCCAAGGAAACTTGCCGTTGTGCTACCACGCGAGGCCTCTATTTCCTGTTACCCTACTTTTCGAAGAAGAAGAAAGTTTAGACCCCAGTGAGGATAAACCAACACGTTTGCCTAATGAAACGCAAGATGTCGTTTAGGTTTATAGATTCAAGCTCCGCAAGGCACCCAAAGGAGTGTCTGTGGAGGCATTGGTACCGGGTTTTTGACAGTGCGAGACAGTGGCGCAGATAGTGCTCTACGCTTTCTATCTCCTCCTCTTCCCTACACCTGTGGCAGAAATCATTTGTCTGCAGGCCCATATAGGCACCGTGAGTGCCCATGAGACAGTGACCTGTAAGAAGGCCTACTAGTGGGCTTATAGAGATACGGTTTAACAATATCACCGTTTGCGATCTCTTTACATCCAGCTTAGGTCAGATTTGCTTGGATATACTACATGTAGGTTCCTTGGCCCATCTGGCGTTTGCCTGATCCGTGAAAAGAGATCGCAGGTAGTGTTTACAAGTGTTTCGAGGAGGGCTTGCCCAACCCGCGGAGGTTATTGTTCCCGAGATGTCACAGTGGGCAGGAACCCATATTATGCTTAGATTGCAATTTTCAGCTAGTTTGTTGAGCGTTTCTTGCTCTTCAATGCCACTAGTGACGAGGTGCTACTGCATTGTAGGGATTTTATGGCAGCTTGGCTGTCAGAGAAAATTGAAATAGAATTGGTCACCTGTAGGTTAGCAAGATAGAAGGCTGCTTCCCAGATAGCTATGAGTTCAGCCTGAAAAACACTGCAGTGGTCGGGTAAGCGGAAGCTTCTCTGAGAATATTCCGCTGCCGACTCTGTTGTTTAGTTTAGAGCCATCTGGAAAAATGGAGATTTCGTGAGATTCCGGCTCCTCGCCGTTTGCCCACTCATTCCTCTTTGGGATTCTTGTGGAAAATTTGTTTTCCCAGCAAGGGGACGATGTTGTATGGTCCAATTTTAAGAACGTTTCGAGGACCTGCTTCAGGATCCGGGTGTGAGCAAAGCTACAGTCCCTCCACTGTTCGATAGCGTTGAGCCTTGCCGCGTTGCAGGAGGCACAGTATCTACCATATAGATCAGTTGGGAGAAGTAATAATATGGTTTCAAGAGCTTTGGTGGGAGTGGAGGGGAGAGCACCGCTGGTAAACATTGGCGCCGTGCTCTGCACTCTCGTTACTTTGCTCTTTTTAGATTCGATATTAAGTGCCGTCCACCATACGGTGACGGCGTAGAAGAGTATTGATTGGTCTGACCACTGCCGTGTAGATCCAATGGACTATTCGTGGCTGGAGACCCCACCTTTTTCCAATTGCCGAACTACAAGCGTAGAGAGCCATTGTGGCTTTCCTGGATCGTTCCTCCACATTTCGCTTCCAGTCAAGCTTCCTGTCTAGAATAACTCCGAGATATTTAACCTCGGTAGAGAGTTTGATTTCCCTCCCATTTAGGGACGGGAGGGTAAATTCCGGTATAATGCGTTTGCGGGTAAAAAGCACCATCTCAGTTTTTTCATTGCTGATGCTGAGTCCGCATTCCCTAGACCAAGTGTTTGTTAGATTAAGAGCATTTTGCAAGAGTTCGCCAGGCACCAGAAGGTGTTTGCCGGTAGTCTCGAGATATAGTCCAAAACGTGGACCCGGATACACCTAGAATGTGTTTTTCATTATGGGTATCAAATTGAAGCTGTTAATGTGTGCTATAATACAGATTAAGTTTTACACCGCTGAGTGACTAGGGTCTCGAGATATAGGCCAAAACATGGACCCGGATACCCCTAGAATGTGTGCGTGTTATGGATATCAAATGAAAACTGTTGCTGAGAGCTCTAAAGTTCATTGTGATATTCGATTAGTCGCATCAACCTGGCAAAACTGATAAATATGCATACGAAGTCGAAATAAATACAAGAATTAATAATAACAAGTAAGGAAGGTTAAGTTCGGGTGTAACCGAACATTACATACCCAGTTGAGAGCTATGGTGACAACATAAGGGAAAATAACCATGTAGGAAAATGAACCGAGGGAAACCGTGGAATGTGTTTGTATGACATGTGTATCAAATGAAAGACATTAAAGAGTATTTTATGAGGGAGTGGGCCATAGTTCTGTAGGTGGTCGCCATTTAGGGATATAGCCATAAAGGTTTACCAGGTGACCCTAGAATTTGTTTGTACGATATGGGTATCAAATTAAAGGTATTAATGAGGGTTTTAAAAGGGAGTGGTGGTAGTTGTATAGGTGGTCGCTTTTTCGAGATATCGCCATAAAGGTGGACCAGGGGTGACTCTAGAATGCGTTTGTACAATATGGGTATCAAACGAAAGGTGTTAATGAGTATTTTAAAAGGCAGTGGGCCTTAGTTCTATAGGTGGACGCCGTTTCGAAATATCGCCATAAAGGTGGACCAGGGGTGATTCTAGGATGCGTTTGTACAATATGGGTATCAACCGAAAGGTGTTAATGAGTATTTTAAAAGGCAGTGGGCCTTAGTTCTATAGGTGGACGCCTTTTCGAGATATCGCCATAAAGGTGGACCAGGGGTGACTCTAGAATATGTTTGTACGATATGGGTATCAAATGAAAGGTGTTAATGAGTATTTTAAAAGGCGTGGGGCTTAGTTCTATAGGTGGACGCCTTTTCGAGATATCGCCATAAAGGTGGACCAGGGGTGACTCTAGAATATATTTGTACGATATGGGTATCAAATGAAAGGTGTTAATGAGTATTTTAGAAGGCGTGGGGCTTAGTTCTATAGGTGGACGCCTTTTCGAGATATCGCCATAAAGGTGGACCAGGGGTGACTCTAGAATATGTTTGTACGATATGGGTATCAAATGAAAGGTGTTAATGAGTATTTTAAAAGGCGTGGGGCTTAGTTCTATAGGTGGACGCCTTTTCGAGATATCGCCATAAAGGTGGACCAGGGGTGACTCTAGAATATGTTTGTACGATATGGGTATCAAATGAAAGGTGTTAATGAGTATTTTAAAAGGCGTGGGGCTTAGTTCTATAGGTGGACGCCTTTTCGAGATATAGCCATAAAGGTGTACCAGGTGACCCTAGAATTTGTTTGTACGATATGGGTATCAAATTAAAGGTATTAATGAGGGTTTTAAAAGGGAGTGGTGGTAGTTGTATAGGTGGTCGCTTTTTCGAGATATCGCCATAAAGGTGGACCAGGGGTGACTCTAGAATGCGTTTGTACAATATGGGTATCAACCGAAAGGTGTTAATGAGTATTTTAAAAGGCAATGGGCCTTAGTTCTATAGGTGGACGCCTTTTCGAGATATCGCCATAAAGGTGGACCAGGGGTGACTCTAGAATATGTTTGTACGATATGGGTATCAAATGAAAGGTGTTAATGAGTATTTTAAAAGGCGTGGGGCTTAGTTCTATAGGTGGACGCCTTTTCGAGATATCGCCATAAAGCTGGACCAGGGGTGACTCTAGAATGTGTTTGTAGGATATTGGTATCAAATTAAAGGTATTAATGAGAGTTTTAAAAGGGAGTGGTGGTAGTTGGATACGGCTAATTTATTTAATACCTGCAAAGATTTCAAGGGTTTTTTATTGCGCCATGCAGTATACATTTTCATTTTCTTCTACTTAATATTGTAGCTGTCACAACCATTTTTCAAAGTTTTTTCCAAAGTTATATTTCGCGTCAATAAACCAATCCAATTACCATGTTTCATCCCTTTTTTCGTATTTGGTATAGAATTATGGCATTTTTTTCATTTTTCGGAATTTTCGATATCGAAAAAGTGGGCGTGGTCATAGTCGGATCTCGTTCATTTTTTACACCAAGATAAAGTGCGTTCAGATCAGTACGTGAACTAAGTTCAGTAAAGATATGTCGATTTTTGCTGTAGTTATCGTGTTAACGGCCATGCGGAAGGAAAGACGGACGACCGTGCATAAAAACTGGGCGTGGCTTTAAACCGATTTCGTCCATTTTCACAGAAAGCAGTTAACGTCATAAAATCTATGCCCTACCAAATTTCAAAAGGATTGGTAAATTTTTGTTCGACTTATGGCATTAAAAGTATCCTAGACAAATTAAATGAAAATGGGCGGAGCCACGCCCATTTTGAAATTTTCTTTTATTTTTGTATTTTGTTGCACAATATCATTACTGGGGTTGAATGTTGACATAATTTACTTATATACTGTAAACATATTAAATTTTTTGTTAAAATTTTACTTTAAAAAATTTTTTTTTAAAAGTGGGCGTGGTCCTTCTCCGATTTGGCTGATTTTTATTAAGCGTACATATAGTAATAGGAGTAACGTTCCTGCCAAATTTCATCATAATATCTTCAACGACTGCCAAATTACAGCTTGCAAAATTTTAAATTACCTTCTTTTCAAAGTGGGCGGCGCCACTCCCGTTGTCCAAAAGTTTACTAATTTTCAATTCTGCGTCATAAGCTCAACTCACCTACCAAATTTCATCGCTTTGTCTCTCTTTGGTAATGAATTATTGCACTTTTTCCGTTTTTCGAAATTTTCGATATCGAAAAAGTGGGCGTGGTTATAGTCCGATATCGTTCATTTTAAATAGCGATCTGAGATGAATGCTCCGGAACTCACGTACCAAATTTCATCAAGATACCTCAAAATTTACTCAAGTTATCGTGTTAGCGGACGGACGGACGGACGGACGGACATGGCTAAATCAAATTTTTTTTCGATCCTGATGATTTTGATATATGGAAGTCTATATCTATCTCGATTCCTTTATACCTGTACAACCACCCGTTATGCAATCAGACTTAATATACTCTGTGAGCTCTGCTCAACTGAGTATAAAAAAAAATAATAATAAATGTAAGGCGCGATAACCTCCGAAAAGATCTAAGGCCGAGCTTCTCTTCCAATTTGCGTCGTGCTCCTCTTAATTTCCCCTACAAATTGGCCGGACGGGACCTACATGTTTTATGCCGATTCCGTACGGCATCTGCAAGGCAGATGAGTTTTCACTGAGAGCTTTTCATGGCAGAAATACACCCGGAGCGTTTGCCAAAATCTGCCAAGGGCGACCCCGCTTAGAAAAATTTTCTTCTAATTTAAAAACTTTATTTCTAAAATTTTGATGTTGCTTTGCCCGGGGTGTGAACCCAGGGCATACGGTGTGGTAGGCGGAGCACGCTACCATCACACCACGGTGGCCGCCAATTTACATACGTCCTATTCGGTTCGCTTGAAAGTTCGTATATAAATTTGCCTTTATTAGTATTTACGATGCTTTTTTCCGGGAAGTATACCAGAGACGGACTGGGACTGGGATTAAGACTAGCACTAGGACTGAGACTGAGACTCGGAGTGGGACTGGGAATGAGACTCGGAATGCACTGGAACAAAATACATACCACCCTCTGGGACTGGCAATAAGAGATGAAGAAGAAGGAGAAAAACTTGAGAGAAGAGAAAATATAGAAGGAGACTGAGAAAGAAATAGAATGAGACGAAGATGGAGATGAATCGAAAAAGACGGAAGGAGAAGTGGATAAAAAGATTAGGAAAAAGTGTAGAGGGGTAGAGCAGAGTTAGACGAAACAAGTAAGGAAGGCTAAGTTCGGATGTTACCGAACATTACATACTCAGTTGAGAGCTATGGAGACAAAATAAGGAAAATCACCATGTAGGAAAATGAACCTAGCGTAACCCTGGAATGTGGTTGTATGACATGTGTATCAAATGGAAGGTATTAAAGTGTATTTTAAGAGAGAGTAGGCCATAGTTCTATGGATGGACGCCATTTAGGGATATCGCCATAAAGGTGGACCAGGGCTGACTCTAGAATGTGTTTGTACGATATGGGTATCAAATGAAAGGTGATAATGAGTATTTTAAAGGGGAATGGGCTTTAGTTCTATAGGTGAACGCCTTTTCGAGAAATCCCCATAAAGGTGGACCACGGGTGACTCTAGAATATGTTTGTACGATATGGGTATCAAATGAAAGCTGTTAATGAGTATTTTGAAAAGGAGTGATCCTTAGTTCCCTAGGTGGATGCCGTTTCGAGATATCGCCATAAAGGTGGACCAGGGGTGTCTCTAGTTGTACGATATGGGAATCAAATGAAAGGTGTTACTGAGCGTTTTAAGAGGGAGTGGGCATTAGGTCTATAGGTGGACACCTTTTCGAAATGTCGCCATTAGGGTGGGCCAGGGGTGACTCTAGAATGTGTTTGTACGATATGGGTATCAAACGAAAGGTGTTACTGAGCATTTTAAGAGGGAGTGGGCATTAGGTCCATAGGTGGACGCCTTTTCGAGATATCGCCATTAGGGTGGGCCAGGGGTGACTCTGGAATGTGTTTGTACGATATGGGTATCAAATGAAAGGTGGTAATGAGTATTTTAAAAGGGAGCAATCCTTAGTTCTATAGGTGGACGCCTTTTCGAGATATCGCCATAAAGGTGGACCAAGGGTGACTCTAGAATGTTTTTACGATATGGGTATCAAACGAAAGGTGTTACTGAGCATTTTAAGAGGGAGTGGGCACTAGGTCTATAGGTGGACGCCTTTTCGAGATATCGCCATTAGGGTGGGCCAGGGGTGACTCTAGAATGTTTGTACGATATGGGTATCAAACGAAAGGTGTTACTGAGCATTTTAAGAGAAAGTGGGCATTAGGTCTATAGGTGGGCGCCTTTTCGAGATATCGCCATTAGGGTGGGCCAGGGAGACTCTAGAATGTGTTTGTACGATATGGGTATCAAATGAAAGGTGGTAATGAGTATTTTAAAAGGGAGTAATCCTCAGTTCTATAGGTGGACGCCTTTTCGAGATATCGCCATAAAGGTTGACCAAGGGTGACTCTAGAATGTTTGTACGATATGGGTATCAAACGAAAGGTGTTACTGAGCATTTTAAGAGGGAGTGGGCATTAGGTCTATAGGTGGACGCCTTTTCGAGATATCGCCATTAGGGTGGGCCAGGGGTGACTCTAGAATGTTTGTACGATATGGGTATCAAACGAAAGGTGTTACTGAGCATTTTAAGAGGGAGTGGGCATTAGGTCTATAGGTGGACGCCTTTTCGAGATATCGCCATTAGGGTGGGCCAGGGGTGACTCTAGAATGTTTGTACGATATGGGTATCAAAGGAAAGGTGTTACTGAGCATTTTAGGAGGGAGTGGATATTAGGTCTATAGGTGGACGCCTTTTCGAGATATCGCCATTAGGGTGGGCCAGGGGTGACTCTGGAATGTTTTTACGATATGGGTATCAAACGAAAGGTGTTACTGAGCATTTTAAGAGGGAGTGGGCATTAGGTCTATAGGTGCACGCCTTTTCGAGATATCGCCATTAGGGTGGACCAGGGTTGACTCTAGGATGTGTTTGTACGATATGGATATCAAATTAAAGGTATTGATGAGGGTTTTAAAAGCGAGTGGCCCTTAGATGTATATGTGAAGGCGTTCTCGCGATATCGACCAAATGTGGATCAGGTGATCCAGAAAATCAGAAAAGTGGGCGTGTTCTTCATCCAATTTTGCTAATTTTTATTTAGCACATATAAAGTAATAGTAGTAACGTTCCTGCCAAATTTCATCATGATATCTTCAACGACTGCCAAATTACAGCTTGCAAAACTTTTAAATTACCTTCTTGTAAAAGTGGGCGGTGCCACGCCCATTGTCCAAAATCTTACTAATTTTCTATTCTGCGTCATAACTTCAACCCATCTACCAAGTTTCATCGCTTTAACCGCCTTTGGAAATGAATTATCGCATTTTTTCGGTTTTTCGAAATTTTCGATATCGAAAAAGTGGGCGTGGTTATAGTCCGATATCGTTCATTTTAAATAGCGATCTGAGATGAGTGCTCAGAAACCTACATACCAAATTTCATCAAGATACCTCAAAATTTACTCAACTTATCGTGTTAACGGACGGACGGACGGACATGGCTCAATCAAATTTTTTCTGGATCCTGATTATTTTGATATATGGAAGTCTATATCTATCTCGATTCCTTTATATATGTACAACCAACCGTTATCCAATCAAACTTAATATACTCTGTGAGCTCTGCTCAACTGAGTATAAAAATCTTATTAAAATGTATGTAGATAGGCCAAGTTTAGGGCAGAAAAACCTCTACGGAGTCTGCTAGTTTTCTCTGTAAAAATCTTGTGCAATCGTAAACTCTAATTAATAAGATCTACTGAGTAAGCAATTAAAACCTAAAGTCCTCTCTCGACTACATTCTATAAATATTGTGGTGAATATTTCGATGCATAACTATGCCGCTAGTAAATAAATGCTGCACAGAAACAACAAGGATAGCAAATGAAATAGAAGAAAACCACACATACAACTTAAGAGCCGCTAAGGGCGCAGACGATTTTGGACACATATGTATGTACACAGCAATAAAGGGCGCATATGACATTGCATTCAAGGGGTTGTGTAGCGCAGCCCTTTCAAGGGGTAGCGAGCACAATTTTTAGCTTCTCACCTAGCCGTGGCGAATAATGTTTCTTTACCGGGCGTGGCTCTGGCGAACCCAAGTTCCACATGGAACGGGCGGTGGGGGCGAGATAGCCTAGAAGGTTCTACGTGGTCATATTAAATCATTCTCAAGATGGTTGCGATTGCATCTTAATGGTGCTTGTTGCCGTAACGTACTGTTTTTTATCCCTAAAAGGACAATCAATATCGATAACACACCCAAAAACCTTGGGGAAGTTTTTCTTATCGCTACAACAACAACAACTTTACATAAACTGCAGATATACATGTATACAGCGAATATGAGATAGAGATACATATATGAGAGAAGTAAATAAGCAATCAACGGAGAAACACTGTTCGCGAAAAGTTTAGACCCTTGGAGAAATAAGCTTACGAGGCAACCGAGGATATGAAAGCAACGCAATCTAAGGAAGATTCAGTTCTATTGAATTTTAACACGTTATAAATGAAGTACACGAATACATTGTGCAGCTCTATTACCAGAGTGGTGCTTTAAACAAGAGCATTTTGTATACAGAAGATTTGAGTGTATTTATTTGACAGTTCAGTGACTCGCACGATAATAGAAGGCGCAGAATCATAGAACATTTTCTAAGAATCTTTACAATATCATATCACACATATTCTTATGTATGGCTTACAATCATGAACGGTGGCAAGAGACGAGAGCGTTGCCTTCGGAGTATTCGAGAAAATGTTCTCCCAAAGCTTTATGGTCCTGCTTGTGATACTGATTGTTAGTATGGAATGAGGTTTAGTGTTGAGCTATATGAGCTCTACGAATGTACGAACTCAACGAACTAATGCCCAAAGGCTTCGCTTAATAGATCATGATCTGTGAATATATAAAGCCACCACTGTTCAGAAAGTATTTTTATCGACACCCGTATTCGAATGCAGAAATGAAGGAAATATTCACTGAGATGTTCAGGTATAATGTAGAAGATTTGATCTCTCCTCATGCTCCAAATTGGCATCGTTCATCGTGATACAAGCATAGATCGCGTGACTTTTTAGGGTACGGCCAATGTCGCCTAGACAGTTCAACACCAATTAATGGTGAAAATGATCTACAGAATATAGTGTTAAAAGAAATTGTTTAAAGAGCTTGTGCTTTAAAAATTTTATTAAAATATATCAATTAATTATAATACATTTTATTGAGCGCAAGCTAACATGTTTTTCCACATTATTTTCTCTTCGATATGACTTTAAGGTATGTATATGTATATATATATATGTCTATACTTACAGAGACTACTTTATGTTATTCCTATACCTCATGCACTTAAAAAAATCACGCAAAGGGAACTTGGCACAGTTATATAATTTATGCTTAGAGTCATAAATGTTTTAGCTGAAAGCATTTTGTCTGCAAAATGTTGTGCTCATAAAATACGGTGAGTTATTTCGGTCAGAGTAGAAGACGCCTACAAACAACACATTGAACACATACATATATACACAAATATTGACACGTAATTCTATGAAAATATTTTGTAGTTTTGTTGTTCATTTTTCTAGTTGAACATTCATCAATATTTCACTGATGCTGCCCACAAATCTAGCAAAATTGTAACTACGCCACCAAAATGATTTATAGAATTGCCTATAAAATTGTATTGGTGCAACAATGTGGCTAAACTCAACGTTGGTGTGATAAGTTATGTATCGTAATAAAATGTGCAAAGTACGATAAGTTACATCATATTTTACGATATTATCATATGATATCATGCAATGTCACATGATATTTCCTCTTCGCCCGATATCACATCATTTCATATCATATGATATAATAATAAATTCATCTTATATAAAAGCAAAAAAAAGGATGTCATAGTCATAATGTTATTATTACAGAACAGGAGAATTTGTGAAATTTCAAAGCACCACTGAAACCACTTTGGGGCTGAGGATCAAAATACCGTAAAAAATACAGCGAAAAGCTATCTTTAAATTTTAAACTTACCTTACAATATAATTTTGGAGATCTTAACAGTAAATTTGAAATTCTTCTTGATCGAAAGTTGGAATTAATTGATTATGATATAAGAGAGATTTTTTGGAGAACTTCTTTCAATTAAATCAATGTAGCTTCGTTTAAACTCCATTACAAATGGTGTGACTTATTCAATTTCATCATATCGACATTTTCCTGCTGATTAATTAACTCTGGTATTCATCGAATTGTTTTATATATTAGATATAACTGTAAAAATGACTTTTATCTACTTTGCTAATATCCGATTTTTATGCATGGCAAATCTTATATGTTTTTACATATTTTACCATTTTTGGTGTTGCTGTTTAAAGTGGTTTGCATTTCTTGTGATATAACACGATTCGTGTACGTTTATATAGTCGTACATCTTCAACGAAATTGATTGACGTAATTAATAATATCTATATTATATTTGTAAATTTTTATGACAACTAGATTTATTTTACATCCATTTAGTCTAAGTTTTTGAAGGAAAATAAGAATTTAAAAATCAAACTGGCTTTGCTTGAATTTTTTTTTGCCATTTAATTATGCAAAACATCGGATGTCATTATATTCAACTGGGCATTGCTCATGCATAACAAATACAATGGCATAAACAGGTTATGTTAGGTTTGTTGGGTGCTACCCTGGTAGGGGAAGCTCACTTGGAAAATATGGAGGTCCGTTGTGATACTACATAACGATTACGCAGCTATAGCTACTAAGAGAATCGTTGCGTAGCAACAATATAGTTTCCGATGAGACTGGTCTCAACCTTGAATAAATCCTCCGGAGATCCAAGTGAGTCCGACCGAAATACTTTCACCTAACTCCGGCAAAATCTCGGCAATCGAGAATAAAGTGACGCGACGATTCCACCTCATCACCTTTCATACAGCTACAGAAGCAGTTTCGAGTTTATTGAGATGCATTGCATTGATTCTCATTGGACAGTGGCTAGCCGTAATGACCACTGATAGATGAGCCTTAGTGACCTCAATCATTTCTGCAGACCTCCTGCCATCCACTTCCGGCCAGTAGAATCTTACTTCCCGGCATTAGTTGGTATCCGCCTAATGCTTGCTGAGCTAACTCGATGCCCATCTATGCAGGGGCAGACCCAAGGTAGACAGCGGAATCCGGAAATCCTTACAGCCGTCTTCATTCGGTTCAGTTGTGCCGATGCCCGGGACCTAGAAAACCTTAATCATAAAATAGTTTGATGCAATCGCAAGCGAGATCAGGCACTCCCAAACCACACTAGACCGCACTATAGTTGATATCAAGACCTTGATAGCCGCTTGGTTTTTATAGCAAATGTTAAACTTCCTAACCATAGTAGCACCGCATCCTTAATAGCGGCAACTTCCGCCTGGAAGACGCTGCAGTGATAAGCCAACATAAACTTGCGGCTTTCATTTAGCTCTAGACAAAAGACCCCCACCAACTTTACCGTCCAACTTTGACCCATCCGTAAACAAGTTAACGGGTCCCCTGCTTCAGATTAGTGATGTTCCCCTCTCGGGGGAACGACTTGTGTGAGTGGATTCAGGGTGCAGTTATCGGCATACAATAGTCCTTCCTGTCAGGGATATATTCAAACATGACCAACAACCAGACAGCAGACTAGGTAGATGTTATTCTAAGAAAGCCGCTTATACCAACCAGCCCTTTTCGTTGTACTGATGATTGGTGGTGCTCGCCGTGGCCAGGAGCGCGCGTTCCGCAAAGTCAATGCTTCACCTTCGGTATGCTTAAATGGCCTGGACCTGAAATCGTACCTCACTTCTTCTGGTTTCTGCACCTAGCGAAACTGCACATCCTAGCAAACAACTGCTTGATTTAGCGACGCTTAAAAGAGAAGTAAGAAAACATTTCCGAAAGCACTATGATGAGTTCCCGCACAACTTAGTTTTGGATACTGCAACAGGTTTAACTCTTACTTGTCCAGAACCAACCCTGACATACGTAATGTACGTAGTGAAGGCGATGTGTCTCCACATCACACCAACCATCTTTTTAATTGTAATGTGGAACCTACTCCTCTAACAGCATCTTCCCAACTTCTAAGAAGTACGCATCTAAATAATCTGTCTATAAAGCTAAGGACATACCTAACTTTACCACACCGTATTAACAAAATATTCTTGACATGCATTCTTATGGATCAGTTTACACTTAGCTGCACGATCGCGTCGCGTCGTCAATGAGCGATAAAATTTATGAAATAGGCAAAAAAAATTTACGTAGCGGGGTTCCGGCGTATTGTAATAAATCGCATTTATGTTGCGATTCGCCTGAGATTTGGTTACGGGGTACCTAGCCTTGGTTATTATTTATTTGATTACCGGTGAATAAATTCAACACATCTTAGCGTTGTCGTCTGGCCCGACGAAATTTGACACTTTGAAATTTATCCACAAATATTTAAACTTTGAAGAAATCTCGTCGCACACTGTGATTACCCAGAAATAAGTTTGAATTTTTATTGATAAATTTTGAAATGAAAACAAACTATGAGACCTTATAGGCTTAACCCTCGTTCGGCCGACGATTTTTACAACTCATTTTGGCCGACGCAGTCACCCCGGTGACGTTTTAATAAAATGAAAGTTCAGCTTAAATACAGGGAACAAATTTCAGAAAAAATTGGTGTTAAATGAAAATGAGCATCTAATTCTCGACTACAATCGTACGAGAAAGGTAGTGTCGATACAATGGATCAAATGCTCGGAATTTACATACATGTCGCATCGGATCTATTTTCCAATATGTTGGATGTAATGGCATTAGGTGGACACATTATTTATAGGGATAATTATGTAAAGAGTCGCGTTAGTATCAGACGCCGAACTTTCTCGTGAATTGGTCACTGAGGCTATCAATCGGCGAGCATCAAACCCTCAAATCCTTCAGCATTATCACATACGTACCGCTATGGAGGATGTTCTGAATACCCGTTTATCTCTGCCCTTTGCCTCGGAATCGAAAATTGAGCAATGTGACGAAACAGGTCGAATGAAAATCAAAAGCAAGTGTCATGTTTGTCAACAAATGAATAAAAGACAACGAAACTCCCGGAAAGTTTACTTAGTTTGTAAACAGCCAGAGTGCCAGGAGCACATTCAGCCCATTGTCAAATGTGTGCAGTGCAGCGAATAAAGTTTATATTTTTTATAAAACTCTGTTCTCATAAACGATCCTATTCCAACAATGTTTTCATATGTACATGTCTTGCTTGTAATTGGTATTTACTCGTGGTCACAAAGGTGACTACGTCGGCCAAAAAAGGAATACAAGTTTTCAACCCGTTACAGTTGTCTATGAATAAAATTTTAAAACCTGATTTGCTGGAAACTCCGTACAGAATTTCCACTTGGCCAATCTTAATATTAGGGATCCTTGGCTTCTGGTAAGTGGACCAGGGGCAAACCTACTCCAAAAAGTTTAATTATGTTGCGATTTTCTTGAAATTTAGTAAAGTGGTAAGGTTATTATTTTAACAGTCTTTTCTTTCCGAAAATGGAACAGGATCCTATTTTAATTAATCTTATTTAGTTGCATATGTTAACCCATTTCTAAGATATGTGTTTTCACAATATGGATATCGAATCGGGATATATTATTAGGGGTTTCAACAAGGAATGTAGGTAAGGAAGAAGAGCTGGAGGAAAAGGGGAATAATACTAAAAGACATAGGCAGATAAAGAGAAAATTTTAAATAAAAGATCAGAATTGGAACTGGATGGGGGTGGGGGAATGAGGTGAGGAAAGAAAGCGTGAGAAGTAAATAGTGAAAACGTTTAGGTAGCGCGAAGGGATAGAAGATAGAGGAAGAAAAGGAAGAAGCAAAAGAGAGGTTGTGAAGAAAAATAGAGATAGTTTGGCGCAGAGAAAACAAAGTGAGAGTAGAAAAGGAAAAAATCTCTCTAAAATAAGGGACTTAAAGAAAAATTGTTTCCGTTAGTAAGTTGTTAAATCATATTTTGGTTGTTAATAGCCAAATGAAAAGCGTTTATGTAGGTAGACATTTTTGTGTGTTCGTGGTGTAGAACTTACTAGTTGGTTGGTTGGTTTTTTTGTATTTTGCGAAGATATAGTGAAAATAGATTTTTCTTATTATGATCTTTCAAATTATGGGTATTCTCTCTGTCTAGAAGCCGCATTAAACGTGGAAACTTTTCGATCTTAGTGTCAGAAGTTTTCTTTATACCCAACAACAAAACTTATTTGTGAAAAAATTTTCTACTTCCTCTTCCTATACTCAAACTCATGCATATTTCACAAGAATGTTTGTAAATGTGACAAATAGTTAACTTTTTCAATGCACAAAATATATAAACGTGTAGTATTTTCTACATTCATTATGCTTCGTAGATTGAAAGAATTGTCCTATTGTTCTTTACAGGTATTTTGGTATTTGAAAATTCCATGTATTTTATTAATTTTAGCTACCTTAGCTTTTATTGAGTCGATATAGCCCAATTATGATGACGCTTATTAATTTGCAATGTATATGGCTATCAAAACTATATGAAACACCCAATATTTTTCTTTTTTGTTATTGTATAATTAATGCATGCGCAAGGTTGTATAAATTTCTTAAACCTCTTAGCCAAGTATACAAACATAAATATATAAAATTTTTTGTTTGTTTGCCACCCCAAATAGTAGGTTGATCGGCCTGGTTACCTTTAGCAACGCAAACATTCCAATACAAAGCAGAAAACTTGTAGGAAGTAAAATTAATAGAAATGTGAATAAACTATTTGCACACACCTAACAAATTTGATGAAAATGCCAGTAATAAACCTGACTACATTCAGAACGGCGACTACAAAGCGACGTCTGTCAAATTATTTTTACACATGTTCTTATGATGTTCGTTATTTCTGGAAGCATAGCAATAGCTGCATTTTTTGCAAGCGAGTTAGAACAAAATGCTTGAACTAGTTATACAGTTTCATCATAATACCATACAGGTGATGGATGTTTATTTATATATTTTTTTTAGCTGTTTTCACATTTCTACTTCTGGCGCAGTACGTTTTTGACACTCAACCAGATTTGTTTTCTATACAATTCGCTAACCTACTTAGAGTTTTATTTACACTAGCTTAAAGAAAAATGAATGCCGTTGTAGCCAAATTAAAGCAAATTATATTTGTGGGTAGCAACAGTGAATAGCGTCCTTTTGATTTTGTCAATACAAACTAAAATAGAAATAAATAACAGATATAATAAGCTAAAATCATTCTTTGGGGCGTTTTTTTTAAACATTATAAATATTTTTTTCCAAATTTTGCGCTACTGTTTGCTATAATTTATATTTGTGGTTGCAGCATTCAAAGTAATCAAGTAGACAATGGTTCTCTACGGTTAACGTCAAGCTTTGCTTCTTTGTGGTTGTGGTCTGTAGCTGTGGTGTTCATTGTTAACAGGCGTATTAATATTGAGAAATATATAGAAAAGTAAAACGATGAATGCACGAAGGGATATACCGTGGATACGATTTGTTATCGGAACACCTGTCGGGTTGTTGGTTCGTATATCAGCCAGTTAGTGAATTGGTGTAGCACTGATGGAATTCGTGTAGAAAATAGAAATTCATTTCAGTGTGTTTGCAATGGCATGCAGCAGTAAAATTTTTGTTGCGGACTAAAAATTCTTACACAAAAAAGTGCTTAAAAACTTCAAAAAAAATAAAATCGTGGACAATGACTTCAAGCAAAAGATGGTCAATTTAAAAATATAACTTTAACTAAATACCTCGTTAATTTGAGGTAAAAAAATATACATACAATCATGCCTTAAGTAGTTTTTTAATTGTATATATGTATATTTAAGACGAATAGGTGTAAACTTCTATTTGAAAAAAAGAACTTTTTTCGCCTCTTTTTCGCTTCTTTCTCTAAGTTATATTCACACACGGCATGATAACTGGCGCTGAGGGCAGGCAGACGCATACTTTATTGGATTTGAAAAAACAACAATGGGCCAAAGAACGTGGTAGGTGGTAAATTGTATAAATTTGTGGTGATATGTATATATGTATGTGTGTCTATACATATGTATTTAAACTGAAATTTGTATATTTGTTGATATGTGAACTACCTTTGATTAAAGCCAGAATTCAGTGGAGCTTCAGCAAAATTAACTTGCTAATTTCTATGCTCAGTTGAGCAGAGCTCACAGAGTATATTAACTTTGATTGGATAACGGTTGGTTGTACAGATATAAAGGAATCGAGATATATATAGACTTCCATATATCAAAATCATCAGTATCGAAAAAAAATTCGATTGAGCCATGTCCGTCCGTCCGTCTGTCCGTTAACACGATAATTTGAGTAACTTTTGAGGAACCTTGATGAAATTTGGTATGTAGGTTCCTGGGTACTCGTCTCAGATCGCTATTTAAAATGAACGATATCGGACAATAACCACGCCCACTTTTTCGATATCGAAAATTTCGAAAAATTGAAAAAGTGCGATAATTCATTACCAAATACGGAGTAAGCGATCAAACTTGGTAGGTGAGTTGAACTTATGACGCAGAATGGAAAACTAGTAAAATTTTGGACAATGTGCGTGGCACCGCCCACTTTTAAAAGAAGGTAATTTAGAAGTTTTGCAAGCTGTAATGTGGCAGTCGTTGAAGATATCATGATGAAATTTGGCAGGAACGTTACCCTTATTACTATATGTCTCCATAATAAAAATTAGCAAAATCGGAGAACGACCACGCCCACTTTTAAAAAAAAAAAAATTTTTTTAATTCAAATTTTAAAAGAAAAGTTAATATCTTTACAGTATATAAGTAAACTATGTCAACATTCAACTCCAGTAATGATATGTTGCAACAAAATACAAAAATAAAAGAAAATTTCAAAATGGGCGTGGCTCCGCCCTTTTTCATTTAATTTGTCTAGGATACTTTTAATGCCATAAGTCGAACAAAAATTTACCAACCCTTGTGAAATTTGGTAGAGGCTTAGATTCTAGGACGATAACTGTTGTCTGTGAAAAAGGGCGAAATCAGTTGAAGGCACGCCCAGTTTTTATACACAGACGACCGTCTGTCTTTCCGCTCGGCCGTTAATACGATAACTTGAGCAAAAATCGATCTATCTTTACTAAACTCAGTTCACGTACTTATCTGAACTCACTTTGTATTGGTGTAAAACATGGCCGAAATCCGACTATGATCACGCCCACTTTTTCGATATCGAAAATTACGAAAAATGAAAAAAATGCCATAATTATATATTAAATACGAAAAAAGGGATGAAACATGCTGATGGGATTGGTTATTTGACGGAAAATATAACTTTAGAAAAAAACTTGGTAAAATGGCTGTGACACCTACCATATTTTTTTTTTTTTTTTGAAAAAGTTTTGCAGGGCGAAATCAAAAGGCCTTGGAATCTTGGAAGGAATAAATTAGCGGTACCCGGCAGATGATGTTCTGGATCAACCTGGTCCACATTTTGGTCGATATCTCGAAAACGCCTTCACATATACAACTAAGGGCCACTCCCTTTTAAAACCCTCATTAGTATCTTTAATTTGATACCCATATCGTACAAACGCATTCTGGAGTCTCCCGTGGTCCACGTTTATGGCGATATCCCGAAAAGGCGCCCACCCATAGAACTAAGGCCCACTATCTTTTAAAACACTTATTAACACCTCTCGTTTGATACCCATATTGTACAAACGCATCCTAGAGTCAACCCTGGTCCACTTTTATAATGATATTCCGAAAAGGCGTCCACCTATAGAACTAAGGCCCACTCTCTTTTAAAACACTTATGAACACCTCTCGTTTGATACCCATATTGTACAAACGCATCCTAGAGTCACCCCTGGTCCATCTTTATGGCGATATCTCGAAAAGGCGTCCATCTATAGAACTCAGGCCCACGCCCTTTTAAAATACTCAATAATACCTTTCCTTTGATACCCATATCGTACAAAATAAATTCTAGAGTCACCCCTGGTCCACCTTTATGGCGATATCTCGAAAAGGCGTCCACCTCTAGAACGTAGGCCCACTCCCTTTTAAAATGATCATTAACACATTTCATTTGATAACCATATCGTACAAACAAATTCTAGAGTCAGGCCTGGTCCACCTTTATGGCGATATCCCTAAATGGCGTCCACCTATAGAACTTAGGCCCACTCCCTTTTAAAATTATCATTAACACATTTCATTTGATACCCATATCGTACAAACAAATTCTAGAGTCAGGCCTGGTCCACCTTTATGCCGATATCCCTAAATGGCGTCCATCTATAGAAATATGGCCCACTTCCTCTTAAAATACTCTTTAATACCTTCCATTTGATACACAAGTCATACAAACACATTCCAGGGTTACCCTAGGTTCTTTTTACAACCTGGTGATTTTCCCTTACTTTGTCTCCACAGCTCTCAACTGAGTATGTAATGTTCGGTTACACACGAACTTAGCCTTCCTTACTTGTTTATATTGAAATTATTAAGATATTTATTGTTTTATATATAGAATGTGTGTGGGATTCCTTACATTTTGTATTGCAATTGCATACTACATACGAAGGACCTTTCATTGCAAAACCATTGTGAGAGTCTCACGCAATACGACAGTTTCGCACTACTGGCTTAATGAGTCCTTCCGCACTGGTACTCATCCCACAAAGCGCTAAAGTCTGAGATATCTTGATTACTCTGCACCTTCTGTTACCTTTCGAGTCGCTGAACTGTCGAATATTCAGCATACTAAAATATTCTTTATATACACCACTACCATGCTAATAGTATTAGTATACAATTAAATTACTCGCTTACTTCACTTACAGCGTGTTAAAATCAAAACTGATTACCATCACTTGGACCGCGCTGCTTTTATTCTCCCAGTTCGTCTCGTACACATATTTCCACCAGTTTACAAAGTTTTCACGAGCGGCCTTCTCGAATAGTTGCTTATTTATTTCCAGTTTCTTTGTCTCGTACTTCCTTATTATTTTCTCGTTTCTGTATCTCACTTGTTTATATGTAGTTTACTTAATGGCTGCCGGTGTGGTGTGATGGTAGCGTGCTCCGCCATCCACACCGAAGATCCTGGGTTCACGCCCCGGGAAAAACAACAGCAAAGTTTTAAAAACAAGGTTTTTCAATTAGAAGAAAATTTTTCTTAGCTGAGCCGCCCCTCGGCAGTGTTTGGCAAGCACTCCGTGTGTATTTCTGCCATGAAAAGCTCTCAGTGAAAACTCATCTGCCATTCTGATGCCGTTCGGAGTCGGCATATAAGAAGTAGGCCCTGTCCCGCCAATTTGTAGGAAAAATTAAAAGGACCACGACGCAAATTGGAAAAGAAGCTCGGCTTAAACCCTCTTCAGAGGTTATCGCGCCTTACATTTAATTTTTAATTTAATATCATATGCGCCCTTTATTACTGTTAACACGTGCGTGTAATATTCTCTGTACCCTCTTTGTATGTGTCTGTATATGCCTTGCTTTTTGGAAGAGGTAATGTTAGATTCTGATTAATCTTCATGTAATCGTAATATAAAAATTAGTAAGAAGTGTACATTTTTAACAAGCATACAACTATTTGTAAAACTAAGATGATGTTTAAGAAATAAATATAGTTTAAAAACCCTAAAAAAGACTCAAATATAGTGCCGTTTTAGTATCTACAATCCACTTACATAGATATCTGATGTTGATAGCACCGTAGCACATAGGTTCGTGTCTCCGCTATTAACCACCGCTGCTTCTAAACGCTACACATTTCTTAGTGATGCATGGTACTGTTAGTGGGTTCTCTTACTCCCTCTTTTACCCTTTTCTTCTCTTATTGGATTCACCTGCCATTCAATCACGGAACTCGTTGAATTTAAGCTAATTCTGCTCTCCGAGTACACGCGTCGCTTTTCGTGCTTTTGTCTTCTCTCGCTTGTTAAACTATTCTTTCTCTTTCCTCCTTGTTTTCAGCACAAGATATCGGGATGGTGGCATTGAAATATATGTATATATACCCCGAAAATCATCTTATGTATACAGTTCTTGGTCACCGAAAACCAACTGTTCTCCTATGAAACAGAGCGGGGTAGATGGAATACATTCAGGCTCTTCGAGTATTCGGGAGCTATAAAGTTCGGCTAAGCTATCACATTATTGACAAGGAGAGTAGGCATTGAGTGAGTTTGTAATAGCTGGTAAAAAAGTATGGTTTGACAAGCTTAAATCAGCAATATGATTATACTTCAAAATGAGTTTTTTTTTCAAACATGCTACAAATTGGACTACCGGTTATGATGTTTACATCAATAATACTAATAACACTCGATCCCTGATTCCGTGTTGCAAATTTCCAAAAGCTCTGATCGTTAAGCAGAACATCCTTCATGAGTGTAATCATTACCCAGAGACAGAGCCTCCCTTTAACACTCTCCCTTCAACACTAGCACGGTGGAGCATCTCACTACAGCATTCATTTAGAGTCGATATTGGCACAGTTTGTCTTCACAAAGTGTGAACATGGCAGCAGTCAAACACAGGTCCTATGTATTCCTCTTCCGATTCGAACCTGCAAACAGTAACCTTCGGACGAATGAGTACCTCTTTAGCCTCCATTAACTCAACACTGTCCGCAGGTGGAAAATGCCTAGTTTGTTTGCACCTAGGATTAATCAAGATAAAGAAGGGCGCCGGGAAATACCTCACCAAGAACCGCTACATACCGAGACAACATGATGATTTGCAGTAGCTGGGTATATTCCGTTATATATAGCGAAGTCTTCCTGGTAGCTGGCTGGCTCGTTGTACGCGCGGAAATAACTGCGCTCCAAAGCGAGTGGGAAGATTTTGGTATAAACGGTAGAGGCAAGTGCTCAAGTGATCAAATTAATTTACAAATTGCTCACCAGACCGCCAACATTTTTGCCTCCAGTATATTGGCTTTTATTGTATGTTTGTATTTTAATGTTACTTTTAATATATCCCACTATTTTAAGTGCGTTTATTGGCCGGGTGCCTTAGCCCGCTCTAAAAAAGTACTCGGTTCTGAAAAGTACCAAGTTCAAAAAAGTATCTTTTTCTAAAAATTACTCGATTCAAAAAGTATCCGGTTAAGATAAAGTACGCGGTTGAAAAAATAACCGGTTCTAGAAATGTGACAGGTTCTAAAAAGTACCTGATTATTTAAAAGTATGCAAGTAGCTTGTTTCAAAAAACTACCTGATCCCGGCTTTTAGAAAGTACCAGGTACCCGATTTTTAAAGCAAAGTAAATATCGTTTATTTAAAAGTTCCATCATATTTTCACACTACTCAGTTCTAAATAGTACCCAGTTCAAAAAAGCGTAATTTTCCAAAACAAAACCTATTTCTACATAAGTACCCGGAATAAAAAGTACCCGATTCTTGAAAAACCACCCGGTTATTAAGTACCAAGGTCTGAAAAAGTACCCGGTTTTTAAAAGTATACATATCCTTGAAAATACCTGGTCATAAAAACTATACGAATCCGAAAAATTAGCTTCCCAAAAATGTAACATAGCACGGAATTCCCTTCTTCGGTGAGCTAACTAGCCATTCTAAGTAGCATAACGGAAACTGGACAAGCCATGTTGGGATTTGCCAGAGTAAAAAATGTTTTGCAAATAACTACTTTAAATTTTTACCATTTCATTAGCATTAGTTAAAATCAAAACACTTTATATATTGTCATTTTGCAGAAGAAATCGCACGCATGGACGAGCTCATCTCTTCTTCTCACCATCATCAGCACGCGACAATAGCGTCATCGCACCATCACCAAATCGAACGCACCTCCATACGCACGTACTACTCAAATATGGATGTTAGTCAAATGCAAATGAAAAATCATCAACGCAACGCACGACAGCAACAATTTCGACAACAACATCAATATCAACAACCAAGACAGCCCTATGCACCGGATTTACTTGCACGCTATCCGCAACATAATCCGAATCCTTATGCTGTACCGTTACCACAAAGTGCGATGATGCATCAGCAACAACAACAACAGCAACATACGCTCCGTCATGGAAATGGCTATGATTATGAGCACCAACGTTATATTGATGTTATTGATGATGGACTAGATATGGCTGAGGATTATGAAGATAACGATATGTGTACTAGCTATCAACGACGTGGGAAAGCACCACCTATGCGACGCGCCTCTTTTATGCCACGCGGTCCAGGACGTCGTAATCATACAACTAGTATGATGTCACAAATTCCAGGACAACGTCAATATACTTACGATGAGTTGGCAATGCCTGGTGCTGGCCTTCAAACAGCCAAAGGTCGCATGCAAAATGCAATTCCTGTGTTAGCACAACAACCAGAAATGCGCATACGTAGCCCAAGTTTACCGCTTATACATCACCAGGACTACACGATATATAAGCAACAGCAACAACAACAGCAGGTTGCAGTGTCAGCAAAAGCTTCACAAAAAATGCCACCACATACGAACCAATTATCGGCAGCAGGTGGAGATGGTGGTGGCATTCCTGTGGGTGCACCTAGCAACGTAGCGCATCGATTTAACAATCAAAACAATCCAGGTAATCCTGGTTGTCAGGAAGAAGATACATCGGGCTATAGAAGCGATTCGCCAAAAAATGCTCACACTCCCGAAATTTGGTATAATGATGGCGCTAGTATGCAAGGTAGCAGCAGAACGACTAACAGTGGTGCTGGCGGTGCTGATAGTAACAGTGTGGGTGTAGTGCCCACAGGAATTACTAGTGACAGTATGGGTGATGGTTTGAATCTAAATACTGATGGTGATGCAAGATGTGAAAAAAATGCAATAGCAGGTCAACAACTTGATAAAGATCGAAGGGTACAAAAACAATCGCGAAGTTATGTAAGTGATGAGTTGCAGCAGCAGCAACAACAACGGCAAGATTTAAATTCTACTTACAATATGCCACGCTCTTATAACAGTGGCTTAGAGGACAGTTGCCATGGCAGGTGAGTTTTTGACTACTGTGAAAATAAGTGGGCTTGAGAAAAATTAGGATCAAAAAACGTATTGAATAAGCCCAATCAATGAGAATATTTAATGTAAAGCATTTGTTCGTCCGTTCATTTTTCTAACCATTCTTCTTATGTGAAACCATCCGTTATTCCTTCTACATGGTATTTAGAAATAAACTGCTTGTATGTGTGTTCAAAGTATTCGCAATATCACATTTTTGAGAATGATCGAATGGTCAAAAATACCACCTAGCGAATGGTTGATTACCTTCATATTTAAGTATATATGTATGTGTTTGCATTTTATTTTGGTTCATACATATCTATGCATATTTTTGTGCCGATTTTAAGAGTTCTAGTTTATGTCCCCCGACTCCACTCGATTCGCTGATTTTTATTGTTGTTGCAAAAATTTCCAGGGACGCCCAGAAATTGTTCCTGTTAAGTTTTTTCGGGTATTGGATCCTCAACCGAAAAAATAATATTAAATATATAAATCATATTGATAGCTTCTTTCCTAGATTATGAGTTACCTATGACACTAACAGAAATTATTATTTTAGGTAGGGTAGTATAGTGGTTAACTCTCCAGATTAAAAAACTAAGTTCTGGACTAAGTTAGTTATGGAAAATGTGTAAGTTGTAGAGTTTTTAAATGAGCACGCATCTGCCCTGAGAAGCAGCAGCGAAAACCGGTTCACTGCTTACTTTAGCAGAGTCCCCGGCCAAATAATTTTCCGAAGCCCTACGAAACTCTCGAGGGCAACTTTAACCTATTCTCATTTGCATATAGCAAGATTTTGTTATGCTTCATCTAACTGTTTTTTTCTTCTCCTTCAGCTACTACATCGCACCTCCGAGTCCCTCGAACATTAGTACGCGTGACATTTCAACCTCTAATACATATCAAGTACATCCCAGCGACCAGACTGTCTTCTATCCCAACTCAATAGGAACACAGCATTTTCCTGACACAGACCACGAGCGTGCTAAGTGGTCTAATTACAACAACAACAATAATACGAATAATAGCCTTATTCAAAACGAATACACACTCAAACAGAGCAACGGTCCGAATTGGTTAAATCGTAGTCAACACGAACTAAAAGACAGCGAAGACGATACACAATCTATGCAGTCCTCTTATTTGCGTGGACAAAATGCACCCGTAGATCCGAACATAATGGCAGAACGCATTGATAAACGACGAAAGGCAACCGAATACCACAATGCTATCAAACAGCAATTGCTTGAACGCGAAATGTTGCGGAAATGGGAAATGGAACGTAGCAAGCAAGAAGAAATGTTGGAAGAGGAACGGCTACGTAGACAAAATCAGGTCGAGCAAGAGCGTTTAGAATGGGAGCGCCGACAGCAAATGAAACGAGAGGAAATGCAAAAGAAGAAACACCAAACAATGTTGGATGCCATAGCAAAGGCTGAAGAAGCGGCAAAGCAGGAGAAACAGCGTAAGCGTAAGCAACGTGTAGCAATAATGGAGAGAGATCAGAAGCGGGAGGTAGAGCAAACAGAGAGAGAACTTAATGAAAAAGTCATTGAAGAAGTAACTAAAGCGAATGAAGTTAAGGTAAAGAATTGTTCAAAAAAGACTACTTATAAAAGAAATGAATCGGTAAACCATAGCGGGGAGAAAGCCGAAATAATTAAAAAACCTGAAGTTAAAAGTAAAACTGAGAACCAGCGTAAAGTGGCTGTAGTGCACTCAGAAAATGTGGAAGAATCCAATAAGGCATCAAAAATTTCGGAACGGAAAACAAAGGAAAATACTGACATTCCGACTCAAGCAATGAAAATTGAAAAATCAAATTTCAATGACAGAAATAGGCAGAATACTAAAGTCAAAGAAGTGGAAGGAGGGGAGGTCGCAGACGAAAACCAAAAAGTACTTATCGGTTCACCAATTAATCTGCGTCGAAATATCAGTAAGAAAACTGTGACTGCCGATGGATTTAATAAAGACATAAAGAAGCCACATATTCTCGGATTACAAGAAAATGTTGCCGTTATAATGCAACCAGCCACTCTAATACCATTACCAGTTACCAGCGATATTTCTGGATTGCAAAATGCAATAGGAAACCTGCAAATCGCCACATATTGGATGCAACAGCAACTTAAGCCGAGCGCAACCGCCTCAACAATGGATCTCTCAACAAAAGCTACTGGCGATTGCACGGAACGCACAATTACTTCAGTTTCTACCGAGGAAGGCTATCAGATAGAAAGTGTTGTAGAGGAACAAGAACAGAGTATTGAAAAAGCGTGCCCAGATAGAAAAGCCACCGATAATGCAGCTAAGCTTGAAGCTGCCGAAGATGAGAGCAAACAAAAAGAGCTCGCGCTCATGCCATTAAAGATCACACCTGCACTGACTGATCAATTTCTCAAAAATGAGCAAGAACATCAGGATGTCGAGACACAAACTGAGCTACCACTAAATTGTGATCTTTGTTTATTTCATGAAAATTTCTATAAAGTGCTGTTAAAGCGCGAATTATCTACAACAACAACAACAACGCAAACTTCAAACAGCAAAACAAAACCAGACAAAGAGGCAGATAAAGATCAAGAGACTACAACTACCATCACAACCACTACAACAACCACATTCAAAGCAAAGGCCAAGGATAAAGATTCAGACAAGTACAAGGATAAGGATAAAGAACAAGAAAAGGATAAGGATAAAGAACGTGATCGTAACAAACGCAATCACAAAGATGGTGACGGACCAAACAATGCCAGCAGCATTATAAGCATTCACAACAACCATAATAACAACAAAGTTGACGATCGTCCAAAATGGGGTGTCAATAGGCCCGTCGTGCAATATGTTAAAGCTAGTGAACGCGATCCTTTTTATTTACGTAACAAAAAAAAGCATTCACATATTAATAATCATCACCAAAATGGCAAGGCACCACGTTCACAATCGCTTGATGCTCGTTTAGATAATGGTAATGCTGAAGCAGGCGACGATGAGACGCTACGCGGTGCTGATAGCGCATGTGAAGATGATGATGTATCAAATGCGGAAGAGGGTTTCTTGTTGAAGACGCGTAATGTGTGTACTGAAATTTTGCCAATCAAGACAGATGAGAAAGGAAGGATATTTTTAAATTTTCGTGAAGCAAGCGCCATCATGAATGAAGATGAAATCAAGAATAAATTGAGGCAACGTTATTTCAATTTTAGTCGCATTTTACCTCGACGTAGTTGGGCATCGGCCACACAACAAAATTTGCAATTTAGAGCTGTCGCTGCTACAGCAATGGCTGCAGAACCTACTGCACATTTAGCCGACGATTAAGGAAGCTTGGCATAGTTCAACCCTTTAATCTAGATCACAAGTGCAACAGTAATGTGTGGGAAGTCTGTAGGGACTACGAGATAGAGAATTTAAGCAATCTGTATATTAACAAATTGCCCGAAAGCGGTTGGAAGCTACACCTACTTTTTATACCCAGCCGTTCGTACATCCTTTCGTCTGTTAATACCGTGGCTTAGCGCTTGATATTTTTTTTTATACTTTTGTTTTTGAATTTCTTTTTTACTCATTTCTGCAATAAAGAAAGTGAAAATAAATGAATTTCAATGAACAAACTTTATTATTGATTTCCTGCTTGCACTCGGAGTCATTTAATGCACTTCTATGTGCCGTACATTTAGATTTTCCTACTAACTTGCTTATTTGTCATACAACCATGTAAACAGTTTTAACCATATAACAAATCGCGACGGTAACGTCGGGTTTTCGACTTGGTTCCTACCCAAGATTCCAAAAGAGAATTGTGCCTCCCCTGTTTGCACAGACAGGTTCCGGTAAGAACGCTTTCTGGGCCGGAGCATCTACATCTATTCATGATCTAGTCAATGCATTCGCTGTGTATTGATTCATTGAACTATGCCAATGGCTGCGTAAACCTTGTATAACTAATCGTTAAATTTTACTTATCTCATATTCAACAAATTACGTTCAGATTCGATTTGAAACAAAAAATCACTTTACGTTACCTCCGAGAGTCACACATCAACAAAAAAATGTAATTTGTCGAATCCTTTTCTTCTCCATCCTCGCAGCTTCATAAGAGGGAGCTTCGATACAAGTAGTAAGTCGAATTGGTTCATAAATTCGGCCAGTCCCGTATTCCTTCTATTAGTGCAGAAGTGCCGTTTCGTTACTATAACTCGTACATTAACCAATGAAAATTGGCTGACGGGGTCAGCTAAAGGACCCCGATTGCATCGAGATTATCAGGGTGCAAAATATATTCGAAATTGGATTATTACCGCACCCAATTTTAAGATATCGCAAATCTACAGAAATGTATAAAATAGGACATGGCATTAAAAAATTCATGTGTACTATTTATTGTTTTATTAGAAGCCGATAAACGCTCGATACGTTATTATCGATAACACACTGAGAACGCTTTGAAAAAAAATTGATAATCTTTCGATAATAACCCATCAACAACGCGCCGATTATAAGCCGATAATTTATCTGTAGCAAATCGATAACACGCCAATAACTCCTATATAATAAGTCGCTATTTTTTTTAATAAAAAGTCTTTAACTTTGCGATAACATACCGATATTTTATAAATAACTTTTGCCATCGACAAACACTTTTAACAATTCGATAACAAAATAATGTCCTATCCTAATAAACATCCAAATAACAAAATTATAACATATTGATTATATATCGATAACTTGTCGAAAAGAAATGCATAACAGAATAAAAACCGTCGATAAAAATCCGATAATTCGGCGATAAAGCTTGCATAACATACTGTCCTCTTTCGATTCTGTTTTGGTCTCTAATGTATCCTATCCTCAACAGCTTTTTTTTCCTTGCCTCCGTTTTCCCTTCGTTTCTTCCCACCTCTCCCGCATATTATGCCTACACATACCCTATACTTACATACTGTAGTCCCTCATATAACGTACCACTTACAAACATTACGCTTGCACTTACACCTATAATTACCTTACGCTTACATGTTGGATTCCGCCATACTGTAGAAAAAAGTAAACACCTTTAAAACCAATTTTAGGTGTATTTGGTGTAAACAATTTTTCCTTAGAGCTTTTCAAAATATTTCGAAGTGAGCTTGAAAAAGAAAAACAGATGGAAGAATAAAGCGTCTTAGTATACAATATACTCAATAGTACTAAAGTCATAAAATTTAAATACTTATATATCAGAACAATAAATAAACAACATAAGGTTTATACTTACTTAAAGAAAACATGTGTGCACAACCTTATTCATTCTTATCGTAAGTATTTAAGAAATTACAAATGTTATGTTGTTAGAACGTTCCACATGACTGAAGGTCAACTTCAAAGTACTCTCTTACACATATAGCGACAGGTGGCTGACGAGCGGGTGGACGTTCCATTGTCCGATGTATTTGTATGAGCTTATTTAATAACATAATTTTCGCACCCCGATTCACATGACTTTGGCTTTTGGCGTTAAAAAGAAAAGAACTTTTAATTTATTTTATGTGGCATGCAACCTTTGTCAAAGCACAACTTAACTTAATAAGTACCGTGACTACAAATGCTTACGTGCAACATATATACACATATATATGTGTTGCAACCCAAAAACTAGAACAGTCATGGGAGTTTATGTGTTTGATTGTGCAGCAATATAATGTAAATGCATATGTGTGTATATGTATATGTGGCTATGGTGATATCTTAACTTAGGCCAATGACTAAGGTCAATTGCATTATATTGCATTGAACTTGCTTTGCCACAATTGTGCAATATTAAGTGTGGAAATATTTTTGCAAATGCATGGTATATCTTGCCTTTTATATACGTACTTAAATACATTCATTATTAAATAAGTACAAGTATATACATATGTAAATATATTTCGTCCATTGTTTCAATGCGTTTTATAGCGGCTAATTCGAATTGTTTGTCGCGATTTTTCTGCTGTGATATTACCCGTAATTTCTGCATAATTCTGTTGATAATTGAAGTTATGAAAGAATACAATCTTGCATTTGCATTGTATATACACGTACTAACGTAATTGTTAAAATTACTCAGTATTAAAATCGTATACGTAGTATAACATACTTAAGTTCGTAATTGGTTAGCAAAACAACTCAACTAACTCAGTTCAGTCATATGCTTATATTTGTAAATACCACTCTTCAATAACTACTTCTGATGCTTCTCTGCGTTTTTAAATGGTTTTATTTAGCTTGACTTGACAGGCTAGCTGGCTGGCACGAATTTTATAATTGAAATTTAAGTGACCTCCCAATAAGCTACATGCTTGAAACTTGGAATATAGTTCAGAACCCGATGACAATGTAATAATAAGAAGAAGAAAAACTCCGATAGGTGGCGCATGGATCGAAATATTTCAAAAAATCGTATTTATGGTCCGATTTTTTTCACATTTGGAACACATAATGCATACACAAATAGAAATCGACCTATGAAAAATAGCCGCTGGGTGGCGCAAGGATCGGGATATTCACAAAAATCGTATTTGTGGTCCGATGTGGCTCATATTTGGAACACATAATACATACAAGAACAGAAAGCGACCTATGAAAAAGAATCGCCGCTAG
This sequence comes from Eurosta solidaginis, assembly GCF_040869045.1. Lineage (NCBI taxonomy): Eukaryota > Metazoa > Arthropoda > Insecta > Diptera > Tephritidae > Eurosta > Eurosta solidaginis. The sequence goes on from NC_090323.1 coordinate 54,815,340, forward strand.
GTGGCGCGAGGATCGAGATGTTAAAAAAAATCGTATTTCTGGTCCGATGTGGCTCATATTTGGAACACATAATACATACATGAATAGAAAGAGACCTATGAAAAATCGCCGCTAGGTGGCGCAAGGATCGAGATATTCTCAAAAATCGTATTTCTGGTCCGATGTGGCTCATATTTGGAACACATAATACATACATGAATAGAAAGCGACCTATGAAAAAAAATCGCCTCTAGGTGGCGCAAAGTTCGAGATATTCACAAAAATCGTATTTGTGGTCCGATGTTGCTCATATTTGGAACACATAATACATACATAAATAGAAAGTGACGCATGGAAAAAAATCGCCGCTAGGTGGCGCAAAGATCGATATATAAAAAAAAATCGGACTTGTGGTCCGATTTGTTTTCATATTTGGAACACATAATACATACACGAATAGAAAGCGAACTATGAAAAATAGCCACTAGGTAGCGCAAAAATCGAGATATTAAAAATACTCGTATTTGTGGTCCGATTTGGCTTATTTTTGGAACAAATGTTACATACAGTCCTGCAGAAGTGGCATCAAAATACTTTGGAGTTTAAGGAGGGACAAGCTTTCGTGGCTCAGAGTCGAGTAAAGTCTTTGGAGGGATTATGTATTGAGGACTTAGATTGTAACAAATTGTCAGGAAAGAGTCCTTGCAATAATGAGTCACTAAATGAACTAAATAGAATGAGATAACAGGCAATTAAATAAAGACTAAAAACTTGAAAATGAAGTAATTAAAAAAAATTTTAAGTTAAACTGGTTTATTGAAAACATTACTTACATGAAGAAAAATAATAATAAAAGCTAGAAAATAATTAGGTAGGTCCTAGGTACTACTCATCACACTTCTCATCAATCTAGGGCGTTGACCAGATAATTAAATAAAAGCGTGGGTTTAAAGTAGAGAAGACTTTGATAAGAAGACGATGCCAGTCGTACTGGAATAGTGCTTTATGTAGCATAACGGCAAATATTCTATGTGGACTTGACATCGGTTAGCAACGCTGCTACTGCTTACTTCATTTTCGAAGTTATGGCACTTTCATTCATCTCTTCATTTTACTTTTATAAGATCCTACATTCACTAATTTGATAAGGGTGGCAGGTTGGGTTGGACTGGTCGTCAATAATACCTTACATAGACTGAATGGGTCCATAGGGTTACCAGAATTTTTTTGCTGATCGAACGTAATTAGCGCTAATCAGGTGCCAGGACTTATGTTATAGAGTAACTCTGTACTCTTGGCAAATACTAGAAGGACCTAGCTTAATTGCTGCCATGAAACGTGCAGCTCTTCCGCCCATAATAGCAACCGTTTTTTACAGCACCTCGCACTTTCTACATCATCTAGGCTTCCTAACTTATAATCATATGACGCCTAAGGCAGTGTCCAGTTAGTATGTCCATCTCTCTTCAGAGATACTAGCCGCTTTTCGAGTCTAACGTCGTAGGATTAGCACATGATCTTAGAAATTTTACAGCCCTTCGCTTCTGTCCACGCTTTTGCTGCCTCCTGTCTCCTTTTGATTTCTCCTAAATAGATTGGGACGTTTACCGTCGATGTTAAAGGAAGTAAGTATAACAGAAAAAATATCTATATTTTACATAATATAAAAATTTATATTTACTTGCACAGGTTTTTCCTCTTAAGTATATATGATACTACTTTATTTTTGCTTGGATTCCAAGCTAAAAAAACTGACGAAACTTTATCGGAACTTCAAAACACAAAAACAATTTCTATCGTGAAAAAGCGAGAGCACTATTCCCCCAAAATTAATGAGTTTGACATGTTTTTGTTTATGTTTTACATTTTATTTTTGCATTAACCCTTTTAACAATAAAAACAATGCAAATAATACGCGAAAATTATTTCGGTCTATAACGGTTCACTTTTTTCACAAGAAAGTTGACTTTAATTGTGTTTTTATGCACCAAAATTTCAAACTAAAAATACAATTTTCATGTGTCAGAAAAAATAAAGAAAAATGGGCCGAATGTCATAAAAACCTATCAAAATACAAACAGGCTCGTTTGTTTTTTATGAACTAGATTGTATTTTCCTTGTATTTCGTTACTTTTTTGAAATATAGTTTACACACTTACACTAGTACTGAAGCCGTATTAGGAGGGAGTGCGACAAAAAATTGAAGATAAAATACAAGAAAAAGTACACGAAAATAAAGTAGTGTTATGTAGGTATTACTGGTTTTACACTAGTCACAAATGACAAGTAAACTGTAATTAACAAAATGTGTAAAGTTTGATGATTAGCTCGACTTTTCGTGGCAGGGTTACCCTTGTGATGATTGGGCAAATGTCATGAATAGCAATGTACGAATGCAAAGTTGGTGGTAAAATTAATTACGATTAAGCTTGCATTAACGGTACCGTTTTAAGCAATAGACCAAGGTTTCAGAAAGTAAATTCAGTCTTATATAACACGCAGATGTTGATTTAAAGTTTATTAAAAAACAAGTAAAGGTGTCTAAGTTCGGGTGTAACAGAACATTATACACTCAGGGTGAGCTTCAATTGTACATTTCATTTCAGATAAATTACTTTTCTAAATAACACGTGGCACCGCCCGTTTAAAAAAAAATGTCTCCCCATTTCCTCTTACAATAACACTTGATAAGTAAAATATCATTGATTCAAAACTATTTTTTGCTAAGTTATAGCCTATTTTATTCGTCCACGACCCTTTTAAAAATCTTTTATATAAAAGTAGGCGTGGTCCTTAACCGATTTAGTTAATTTTTTTCAAAGCATTCTTTATAGTAAAGGCAACCTCTCTGCCGAATTTTGTTCCGATAGGTTTAACAGTTTTTGATTTATGATTAATAATATTTGTAAAATTGACTTTATCACAAGTGGGCGGTGCCACGCCCATTTTAAATTTTTTTGTTTTCAAATTTTTATCAGGATTCACAATATCAGTCCACATATCAAATTTCAACATCCTAGGTGTATTATTTACTAAATAATCAGGTTTTTTGTGTTTTCCAAAATGTTATATATATAAAAAGTGGGCGTGTTTATCGTCCGATTTCGTTAATTTTTAATACCAATCTATTCTGGGTCCAGATAACAACATGACCAAATTTGGTGGAGATATCTAAATATTTACTCAAGTTATCGTGTTAACGGCCGGACGGACGGACGAAAGGACATGTCTCAATCAAATTTGTTTCTATACTGATGATTTTGATATATGGAATTGTATATCTATCTCGATTCCTTTATACCTGTACAACCAACCTTTATCCAATCAGATTTAATATACTCTGTGTGCAAAGCACGCTGAACATAATCAGAACATTCTTGGCGAATGATGTTCTGGCATAAGGTGAGAAAAACGCTAATATCTATAGGCGCACAATAGATATAAATAAAGGTCGCAGTGCATCGAGGCCTAATACGAGTGCGACGTTCTATATAATAAATAAATGATAAATATAAGAGCTATATCACAAAGTAGCAGTGTATTTATACGTCGACCTCTTTACCTTTGGAGCCATTAAAAATGTCGTAGCTACTCCACTCTTTGTTGTTATGATCTAGCTAAGCTTTATAAATGACTTATGTTACGACTCATATGTCTATACCAATGCGAGTGATCACCGAAAAATTATACACCTTACTAAAATATTTCATCTATGCGGGATCCAGCGGTATGATTTTCAGCCATGCTAAATTTTTCCTTAAACAATTTACGTACATTTTTCCTAAATGCTTCCAAGCTTTTACAGCTAAATTGTGCGAAAAAGTGAGCGGTATTAACATTTCGGTTTCTCGAGTCCTTAGACACTATTCCGATAGTAGGGGCGACAAAAAATTTCTTGTTAGACTGCAGCACAAAGGATTCTAAAGCTGCTTTAAGGAAAGCATATTGGAAAACATGTATCAGCTGGATAATATTACCTCAACATCATCATAATTAGTTGACTCTAAGTCGCCTAAGCAATTTTACATAACAAATCACGCCAGCTATTCCTGTTTTGCGATAGCTGACACCAATTGCAAGGGAGATCAGAGCTTCCCTACCTCCCTCTTGCAACTCTGTAGAGGTTTCCTCCTTCCTTTGCTTCCATACTGTGGTGTCGACTGAAATATTGTCTTGGCCGAAACGTCTTCGTCCATTCGCATATAATGACCTAGCCAGCTACACTATCGTCATATCTGCGTAAACTCATACAGCTCATCACTATATCTCCTTCAATACTGGAGGCATCACTGACAAGACCATAAATCTTCCGCAGCACTTTTCTCTCAAACACTCCAAGAGCCACTCTCGACACTGTCTATGATTCCGCACCACAAATCATGACAGATATGATGAGCGTCAGGCACCGTATTTTTTAGTAGAACTTTCGGACTATCAGCGAGCCTCTGAGGGGGTTAAAGGGCTTAGAATATACCCGCCTGTCGTAAGAGGCGACTAAAATACCAAACTGATTCAAGGGGTTGTGTAGCGCAACAATCTTAAAGGGCTTCCAGCGCAATATATAGCTTCTCCAACCCAATTCTGAACCTCACCTATCCATGGCGAATCCCGTTTCATTAAGAGCAGAGGCTTTGGCGACCCCGAACTCCTGAGCTAGGGGTGGAAGGGCGGGATGGCCTAGAAGGTTGCATGTGGTCATACGAAATCGTTCCCGAGATGGTCGGGCTAGTAGCTTTATTGTGCTTGTAACCGGAACGTACCGGATCTGCATCCGGCAATGTACCATCAACATCGATAACACTCCCCAAGGCCTTCGCAGAGTGTCCTTATCGCTACAACAACAACAGCATCTGAGCCTCCTATACTAGCTCAATTAATGAGCGGAAGTTTGTCTCATGAAAACTTACTCTATTTTGTTGTTCTATAGATACGTTAGTCGCTAAAAACTTGAGTACAACATATTACTTCTGTCACTTATGATTTAGTTTTTGCGGGTCACTCGGTTGATTACATTTTGTACATTAATTATTTTGAGTTTTCTGTTTTATTTGATGATGATGATGAAACTATTTTCATAGCAGCTTTATTGTGGCGCGCATGACTCAGCAAAACAGCAGTATTAACTTCTAAGTGACATTGCAATAATAATTTGCAAAAAAATTAGTTTTTTATGAACAAAAATAAAACCGAAATGTAACACGTTAGTGACAACTTGAATGACATATGACAACAACTGAGTATAATGGAACAATACCCTTTAAAAATACACACATACTGAAGTATTCGCCGGTATGTAACTTACACTGAATACAAAGTAATAAGCGCCTTTTTGTTTGGAATAACTTGAAAACAAGTAAGTACGGGAATATTTTGCGTTGTACCAGCGGCATTGTAATTTCATTGTATGGCTTTTAAGTTGTAATGCCTGGATCAAAAAAGCAAGCCAGTTCAATCTTTCGCACCCTATCTGACGCCAATTTGAAACACCATAAGAAGCCAAGAAATACTCCACCACTTTCTCAGTTGAGAGTGGCTCCATTTTCCCTTTTACTGCCGCTAGCGTAAATTAATACTTTGCTCGACTTCGATGTATGACCATATTACCGAGGAAAAACATAAATTAAATTTTTACGAAAATCACTTTTTCAGATTTAGGGAAGAATTTCTATGGCGAAATATAATGTGTCATATTTCCTAATTTTAACAGCTACTTTCGTAATTTTTAGGAATTTTTGAAGTTGAACTTGTTAATCGCGTTATAAAAAAGTCACGATGGTGAAATTTTAAAACGTAACACAAAATTAACAGTTTTAACACAAAAGCCGTGTTTTTTAACACGCGTATATCCGTTTACGCTTAAACTTTATATTGACTGCTAAGAGACAAACTATAAATACACCTCTGAAATTGCTGCGCATAAATTTTGTCCTACTAAATTTCAATACGCATTATACTCAGATGTAACTGAAATATGTGTCTTTGTTTCACCCTGTACACTAATTCTATGTATTATATGTTTGTCCACAATTCATCGCAACTGATTCAGCTATATGTTATACCCTATGGCCATCAGAGCGTTGCGTCTCCGCTTTTCGGTACACCCTGTTGCTGTAGCTAGTTGTTTAACCACAGCCGCTAGATGGGTCTCCTAAGCATTATCTAAGCGAAGATAGGCGTTTTTTAACACGCGCAAACGAAACGTATACGCGCGTGTTAAAAAACACGGCTAAAATTAACAGGACGAAAATGCAGTTTTTGTGGTTGTTTGCTGTGAACTGTACGAGCAAACTTGCTTTGAGTGGGACTTTCACCAAATCACATTATGCGTCACATGTCTACATGTTAAATATGTGAAAAAAGTCATAATTTTTTAGCGTTATGTAACTTCGCGAGTGCATTTATAGGTATGTATGAATGTATTTTCATTTCATATGAGCTTGACATACATTCATAATTATGCATGTTATGGTTGTTAATTGTTTCGAATGCGTAAATCTCTTGAAATGTGCTCTCTCGTTAAAAATTCCAAAGATTTCGTTGAGATTCTTAAACATCAGCTCTATTTTTGGTATGTGTGCGGCAATGTTAGAGCACTAAGTAGATTTAATCTATGTATATACATTAGGCCGTTCGATTTGTGGGGAGGCAAAAAAATCGCCCATTGCTCTGTGAAAATCATATTCAGGGGATCAAAATAAGAAACTTTGCCGAAGGAACCATACCTCTAAAACGAATTCTGATGTCTCCCCCTTTGGGTCGTAGGGGCAAATTTTGAAAAATCCCACTTTGAAATGCCTATGTTCTTATACTCAGTTGAGCAGAGCTCACAGAGTATATTAACTTTGATTGGATAACGGTTGGTTGTACAGGTATAAAGGAATCGAGATAGATATAGACCTCCATATATCAAAATCATCAGTATCGAAAAAAAATTTGATTGAGCCATGTCCGTCCGTCGGTCCGTCCGTCCGTCTGTCCGTTAACACGATAACTTGAGTAAATTTTGAGGTATCTTGATGAAATTTGGTATGTAGATTCCTGGGCACTCATCTCAGATCGCTATTTAAAATGAACGATAACGGACAATAACCACGTCCACTTTTTCGATATCGAAAATTTCGAAAAACCGAAAAAATGCGATAATTCATTGCTACAGGCGGTTAAAGCGATGAAACTTGGTAGATGGATTGACGTTATGACGCAGAATAGAAAATTAGTAAGATTTTGGAAAATGGGCGTGGCACCGCCCACTATTACAAGAAGGTAATTTAAAAGTTTTGCAAGCTGTAATTTGGCAGTCGTTGAAGATATTATGATGAAATTTGGCAGGAACGTTACTACTATTACTATATATGTGCCAAATAAAAATTAGCAAAATTGGATGAAGAACACGCCCACTTTTTAAAAAAAAAATTTTTTTAATTCAAATTTTAACAAAAAATTTAATATCTTTACTGTATATAGGTAAATTAAGTCAAAATTCAACTCCAGTAATGATATGATACAACAAAATACAAAAATAAAAGAAAATTTCAAAACGGGCGTGGCTCCGCCCATTTTCATTAAGTTTGTCTAGAATACTTTTAATGCCATAAGTCGAACAAAAATTTACCAATCCTTCTCAAATTTGGTAGGGGCATAGATTCTATGACGGTAACTGTTCTCTGTGAAAATGGGTGAAATCGGTGGAAGCCACGCCCAGTTTGTATACACAGTCCACCGTCTGTCCTTCCGCTCGGCCGTTAACACAATAACTTGAGCAAAAACCGATATATCTTTACTAAACTTAGCATACGTACTTATCAGAACTCCCTTTATCTTGGTTTAAAAAATGACCGAAATCCGACCATAACCACGCCCACTTTATCGATATCAAAAATTACGAAAAATGAAAAAAAATGCCATAATTCTATACCAAATACGAAAAAAGGGATGAAACATGGTAACTGGATTGGTTTATTGACGCAAAATATAACTTTGGAAAAAACTTTGTAAAATGGGTGTGACACCTACCATATTAAGTAGAAGAAAATGAAAAAAGTTCTACAAGGCGAAATCAACAGCCCTTGGAATCTTGGCAGGAATACTCTTAGTGGTATTGCATATATAAATAAATTAGCAGTACCCGACAGATGATTTTCTGGATCACCTGGTCCACATTTTGGTCGATATCGCGAGAACGCCTTATACATCTTAGGCCACTCGCCTTTAAAACCCTCATTAATACCTTTAATTTGATATCCATATCATACAAACACATTCTAGAGTCACCCCTAGCCCACCCTAATGGCGATATCTCGAAAAGGCGTCCACCTATAGACCTAATGCCCACTCCCTCTTAAAATGCTCAGTAACACCTTTCCTTTGATACCCATATCGTACAAACATTCTAGAGTCACCCCTGGCCCACCCTAATGGCGATATCTCGAAAAGGCGTCCACCTATAGACCTAATGTCCACTCCCTCTTAAAATGCTCAGTAACACCTTTCGTTTAATACCCATATCGTACAAACATTCTAGAGTCATCCCTGGCCCACCCTAATGGCGATATTTCGAAAAGGCGTCCACCTATAGACCTAATGCCCACTCCCTCTTAAAATGCTCAGTAACACCTTTCGTTTGATACCCATATCGTACAAACATTCTAGAGTCACCCTTGGTCCACCTTTATGGCGATATCTCGAAAAGGCGTCCACCTATAGAACTAAGGATTACTCTCTTTTAAAATACTCATTACCACCTTTCATTTGATACCCATATCGTACAAACACATTCTAGAGTCACCCCTGACCCACCCTAATGGCGATTTCTCGAAAAGGCGTCCACCTATAGACCTAATGCCCACTCCCTCTTAAAATGCTCAGTAACACCTTTCGTTTGATACCCATATCGTACAAACATTCTAGAGTCACCCCTGGCCCACCCTAATGGCGATTTCTCGAAAAGGCGTCCACCTATAGAACTAAGGATTACTCCCTTTTAAAATACTCATTACCATCTTTCATTTGATACCCATATCATCCAAACACATTCTAGAGTCACCCCTGACCCACCCTAATGGCGACATTTCGAAAAGGCGTCCACCTATTGACCTAATGCCCACTCCCTCTTAAAATGCTCAGTAACACCTTTCGTTTGATACCCATATCGTACAAACATTCTAGAGTCACCCCTGGCCCACCCTAATGGCGATTTCTCGAAAAGGCGTCCACCTATAGACCTAATGCCCACTCCCTCTTAAAATGCTCAGTAACACCTTTCATTTGATTCCCATATCGTACAAACTCATTCTAGAGACACCCCTGGTCCACCTTTATGGCGATATCTCGAAACGGCGTCCACCTGTGGAACTAAGGATCACTCCTTTTAAAATACTCATTAACAGCTTTCATTTGATACCCATATCGAACAAACATATTCTAGAGTCACCCCTGGTCCACCTTTATGGCGATATCCCTAAATGGCGTCCATCCATAAAACTATGGCCTACTCTCTCTGAAAATACTCTTTAATACCTTCCATTTGATACACATGTCATACAACCACATTCCAGGATTACCCTAGGTTGATTTTCCTACATGGTGATTTTCCTTATTTTGTCTCCATAACTCCCAACTGAGTATGTAATGTTCGGTTACACCCGAACTTAGCCTTCCTTACTTGTTTCTTTTTGGAGTTTATTTTTCTCTTTAGAAATTTATTAACTCAGAACATATGTAAATGAAAAAGTGAATTTAAGTTAGTAATAGAAAAGAAATTAAAAAAAAATATTAGAAATTAGCGTTTTTACAACCCCCTTTTAAAACCAAGGCATCACTGTGACACAATTGCAAATCGTAAAATTGTTTGTGTTGTTTTTTTAAGCCACCATAAGACACAGCAGGTAGAATTGAAATTGCCCCTACCCAAAAGTTCGCCCCAAAGGGAGGGGGGGACATCAGAATTCGTTTTAGAGGTATGGTTCCTTCGGCAAAGTTTCTTATTTTGATCCCTAGAATACGATTTTCACAGAGCAATGAGCGATTTTTAAATCGACGCGCCCTAATATACATAAAGAAATATGTACATTAGACTGGGTCTATTTATTAACCGGGGTCGATCTACGTAGGGGGAGTGTTTTGGGCGAAAATTGACCCTTTCGCCATATTTTTTTCGCACGCTCGAAAATTATTTTTTTGGGTATGCGTGGTGGAACTTTTTTTCCTGAGCACAAATTCTATCGAAAAATCGATGGCGCGATATCTGTTAACTTTCGTCCATACAAATCGACCCAGGTTGATGTACATAACTTTGTATGCAGTTTGTGGACTCCGAAAGTACCGCGCCGATTTCATTCAAAGTTACAGGATAGCTTCACAGCCTCCTGGGGAGCGTTCCGGAGAGGTTTCTTTCCGGGGAGTAGACCAGGGATCAGTCTATTCAAACAAGTTCTATTCACGGTTCGATTTGCCTGAAATTTAGTAGCCCCTTGCATATATTAGTATTTATAATCTTTTTATTGATACCAAGGAAGTAAAATTTCTTACGAGCGTACGAATACGCACCATTTATTTATTACATGTTTTTTTTTTTTGAGTGTAGGCTACCATTCGGGCATGCTTATTTTACATCACTTTTAATTAATCAAAGCCATATAGAATTGTATCAGTCAAAACTGTAAAATCGTTTTAACTGACACTGAAGATTTCAAGTAAAATTTTCTCAGCGCATAATAACCTTTCCACTTTCCGCTTGACAACCCCCAAAAAATAAAGAGATGAAAAAAAGATCAATAAAACCATCATCAAAAAAATTAGACTAAGTTCATTAGGATGTCGATTTTTTTGGCTTCAAAAGAGACTTCGTAGAACATGAATGATTTATTGCACAATATCATATGACTTTTTTTTAACTAGCCCAAAAATGAAGATCATACACTCTTCATTGTCATACTTTTAATTTATGGTTTACGTTGCATTCCAAATTGATTGTTTTGATATGTTTTGTCAACTGGGTGTTTTTCAATTTGATACAAAATGTGCGCTCATTTGCAAACACATTTGGATCATTTATCACAAGAAAAGTAACTGAGTAACGTGTAAGAAAATTTTAGTTAAAATAAAACGGAAAATTATAATGCAGCTGTGAATCTGATAGGACAATTTTTTCGATGATGCTACCGATATATACAAGTCTTTTGTATTTCATAGAATAACAATTATCCGGACATCATCCGGTCATTATCATCCTTCCACTGTGGCAGAATGATTTGTTAACTGAACCGTCGTTCAGAAGCTAGTTAATTAGAATATATTACAAATCGCTACAAAAAAGAAAAAAATAAAGCTATCTAGCTCTCTATCTTTAATATCTAAAAATGACTGCATAAAAGATTTTCATCGGGCATCGCTGAATTGTGAGCAACGGGCAAAAAAACGGGTTTTCGTACTTTTGGACCCTTGCGAGCCTTTAGTTATGTTGGCTGTAAACAAAATCTCAGTTTCACACCGAGCATATAAGATGAGATTTGAGAATTTTCCAATGAAAAAATTTGTTTCACTTTTTACGGGTTTCGTCAACTTCAGTGCGATCTATATACACTAGCTTATAAAAAGAATATAACATCCCTTAATTGTATCAAAACTGGAAATTAATTATGAGTTTACTTAGTTTTTAAAATTTTTATGATGTTACGGCGGCAAGACCACAGATAGGGCGCGCTCGTAATAATGGTGGGGAGAGAAGAAAAGAAAATACACAACGAATTCGTTATAATTCCACTTAATCACAATAAATGGAATTGGTTAGAAAAGGATACACAGCAATGTTTATTGAAATAAAATTAAATGCAAATGCAAAGTTAATCCACTTACTCACATTCAATATTTCCGATGACGGAAGTGCAAAAATGGATTTTAGAATTTTTAATATAATTGAAAGACTTACCTTCGGTGGCTTGGCTGCTGGCGGTTTCTTAGACGTTCGCAAAAGAAGTGAAAGAGGTAAAAAACCTTTTGTTCGCGGTCACCGCCGAATCCTAGGCTTAACTATTATCCGGCGGGGTAAACGGTTATCGGTATAAACCGATATGTATAAATGAAAGATGTGAGGTAAAAGGACAACGAAAAGAAAAAGTTAAGTAATACGAGGGTGCACCGCCATATTTAGGCTTGTGGCCTAAACAATGAAATCGAAATTTAAAAAAAAATTGTAAAGTTGTATCAAATCACTTGATTTTCGTTTTCCGAGAAAAAACTTTACTTTCAATTGACTGCCTAGTCCAAAGCAGACCTGTTAAATAATGATTAAAAATTTTAATGATTATTAATTATAATGAGCTTTCCTCAGCCAATTGTTTAATGATTAAGTGTCAGTAGGTATGCCCTTTTAATGATTATTAATTAATTACTTTCATTAAAATTTTGTAATTAATTAATTAATTATTTTTAATTGCATAATTAATACAAACAATGTTGATTATTTTTAATTATTTTTTCGTTTGTCTTATGGAAGGATAAACATAATTATTTGATTATTTTAATTAATTTTGATTATTTCTAATTAAATAATTAATATAATTATTTGATTAATGTCAATTAATTTTGATTATATAAATTACATAATTAATACAATTAAATGATTATTTTTAATTAATTTTAATTATTTCTGTGTTCTTCCAGCATCATAATATAAAAAAAAATATATATATATATACAGATACATAATTACGTCTGCGGTGTAATAAGCCAAAATTTACGCTCTCCAATTTGGTTTTTAAAAGTTTTCACAAAAAGCAGCGACAATTGCCAATATCAGTAAGACTAAATATGTATCTTATATTTCTTGAGTTAGCACAAGTATGTACATACAATAGTACAATTGGTTTCAGCCACTTATTTCTTACTTCAAACATTTTCTCTTTCATGTTAATAATACAAAATAATCATATAATTGGAAATAATTAGATAATCAAAAATAATTAAGTAATTGAAATTAGTCAAATAATTAAATTTAATTATTAATTGTTTGATTAATTTAAATTTTTTGATTAATTTTAATTGTTTGATTATTTTTAATTACTTAATTGTTCTTAATCATATGATTGTCCTTAATTTAAAACAATGGGTATATTTATACTCAGTTGAGCAGAGCTCACAGAGTATATTAACTTTGATTGGATAACGGTTGGTTGTACAAGTATAAAGGAATCGAGATAGATATAGACTTCCATATATCAAAATCATCAGTATCGAAAAAAAATTTGATTGAGCCATGTCCGTCCGTCCGTCCGTCTGTCCGTCCGTCCGTCCGTCCGTCGGTCCGTCCGTCCGTCGGTCTGTCCGTCCGTCTGTCCGTTAACACGATAACTTGAGTACATTTTGAGGTATCTTGATGAAATTCGGTATGTAGATTCCTGGGCACTCATCTCAGATCGCTATTTAAAATGAACGATATCGGACTATAACCACGCCCACTTTTTCGATATCGAAAATTTCGAAAAAACCGAAAAAATGCGATAAATCATTGCCAAAGACGGTTAAAGCGATGAAACTTGGTAGATGGGTTGACGTTATGACGCAGAATAGAAAATTAGTAAGATTTTGGAAAATGGGCATGGCACCGCCCACTTTTACAAGAAGGTAATTTAAAAGTTTTGCAAGCTGTAATTTGGCAGTCGTTGAAGATATCATGATGAAATTTGGCAGGAACGTTACTACTATTACTATATATGTGCCAAATAAAAATTTGCTAAATTGGATGAAGAACACGCCCAATTTAAAAAAAAAAATTTTTTAATTCAAATTTTAACAAAAAATCTAACTGTATATAAGTAAATTAAGTCAAAATTCAACTCCAGTAATGATATCATGCAACAAAATACAAAAATAAAAGAAAATTTCAAAATGGGCGTGGCTCCGCCCATTTCCATTTAGTTTGTCTAGAATACTTATAATGCCATAAGTCGAACAAAAATTTACCAATCCTTCTCAAATTTGGTAGGAGCATAGATTCTGTGACGGTAACTGTTCTCTGTGAAAATGGGCGAAATAGGTGGAAGCCACGCCCAGTTTTTATACACAGTCCACCGTCTGTCCTTCCGCTCGGCCGTTAACACAATAACTTGAACAAAAACCGATATATCTTTACTAAACTTAGCCCACGTACTTATCTGAACTCACTTTATCTTGGTATAAAAAATGGCCGAAATCCGACCATAACCACGCCCAATTTATCGATATCGAAAATTACGAAAAATGAAAAAAATGCCATAATTCTATACCAACTACGAAAAAAGGGATGAAACATGGTAACTGGATTGGTTTATTGACGCAAAATATAACTTTGGAAAAAACTTTGTAAAATGGGTGTGACACCTACCATATTAAGTAGAAGAAAATGAAAAAGTTCTACAAGGCGAAATCAACAGCCCTTGGAATCTTGGCAGGAATACTGTTAGTGGTATTGCATATATAAATAAATTAGCAGTACCCGACAGATGATTTTCTGGATCACCTGGTCCACATTTTGGTCGATATCGCGAGAAAGCCTTCACATATACGTCTAAGGGCCACTCGCTTTTAAAACCCTCCAAACACATTCTAGAGTCACCCTGGCCCACCCTAATGGCGATATCTCGAAAAGGCGTCCACCTATAGACCTAATGCCCACTCCCTCTTAAAATGCTCAGTAACACCTTTCGTTTGATACCCATATCGTACAAACATTCTAGAGTCACCCCTGGCCCACCCTAATGGCGATATCTCGAAAAGGCGTCCACATATATACCTAATGTACACTCCCTCTTAAAATGCTCAGTAACACCTTTCGTTTGATACCCATATCGTACAAACATTCTAGAGTCACCCCTGGCCCACCCTAATGGCGATATCTCGAAAAGGCGTCCACCTATAGGCCTAATGCCCACTCCCTCTTAAAATGCTCAGTAAAACCTTTCGTTTGATACCCATATCGTACAAACATTCTAGAGTCACCCCTGGCCCACCTTAATGGCGATATCTCGAAAAGGCGTCCACCTATAGACCTAATGCCCACTCCCTCTTAAAATGCTCAGTAACACCTTTCGTTTGATACCCATATCGTACAAACATTCTAGAGTCACCCTTGGTCCACCTTTATGGCGATATCTCGAAAAGGCGTCCACCTATAGAACTAAGGATTACTCCCTTTTAAAATACTCATTACCACCTTTCATTTGATACCCATATCGTACAAACACATTCTAGAGTCACCCTGGCCCACCCTAATGGCGATATCTCGAAAAGGCGTCCACCTATAGACCTAATGCCCACTCCCTCTTAAAATGATCAGTAACACCTTTCGTTTGATACCCATATCGTACAAACATTCTAGAGTCACCCTTGGTCCACCTTTATGGCGATATCTCGAAAAGGCGTCCACCTACAGAACTAAGGATTACTCCCTTTTAAAATACTCATTACCACCTTTCATTTCATACCCATATCGTACAAAAACATTCTAGAGTCACCCCTGGCCCACCCTAATGGCGATATCTCGAAAAGGCGTCCACCTATAGACCTAATGCCCACTCCCTCTTAAAATGCTCAGTAACACCTTTCGTTTGATACCCATATCGTACAAACATTCTAGAGTCACCCCTGGCCCACCCTAATGGCGATATCTCGAAAAGGCGTCCACCTATAGACCTAATGCCCACTCCCTCTTAAAATGCTCAGTAACACCTTTCGTTTGATACCCATATCGTACAAACACATTCTAGAGTCACCCCTGGCCAACCCTAATGACGATATCTCGAAAAGGCGTCCACCTATAGACATCATGCCCACTCCCTCTTAAAATGCTCAGTAGCACCTTTCGTTTGCTACCCATATCGTACAAACATTCTAGAGTCACCCCTGGTCCACCTTTATGGCGATATCTCGAAAAGGCGTCCACCTATAGAACTAAGGATTACTCCCTTTTAAAATACTCATTACTATCTTTCATTTGATACCCATATCATACAAACACATTCTAGAGTCACCCCTGGCCCACCCTAATGGCGACATTTCGAAAAGGCGTCCACCTATAGACCTAATGCCCACTCCCTCTTAAAATGCTCAGTAACACCTTTCATTTGATTCCCATATCGTACAACTAGAGACACCCCTGGTCCACCTTTATGGCGATATCTCGAAACGGCGTCCACCTATGGAACTAAGGATCACTCCCTTTCAAAATATTCATTAACAGCTTTCATTTGATACCCATATCGTACAAACATATTCTAGAGTCACCCCTGGTCCACCTTTATGGCGATTTCTCGAAAAGGCGTTCACCTATAGAACTAAAGCCCATTCCCTTTTAAAATACTCATTATCACCTTTCATTTGATACCCATATCGTACAGGCACATTCTAGAGTCAGCCCTGGTCCACCTTTATGGCGATATCCCTAAATGGCGTCCATCCATAGAACTATGGCCTACTCTCTCTTAAAATACTCTTTAATACCTTCCATTTGATACACATGCCATACAACCACATTCCAGGGTTACCCTAGGTTCATTTCCTACATGGAGATTTTCCTTATTTTGTCTCCATAGCTCTCAACTGAGTATGTAATGTTCGGTTACACCCGAACTTAGCCTTCCTTACTTGTTAATTATTTTTTTAATTAATTAATTATTAATTGCTAAGTGCTGTGCAAAAAATTTAATTAATCATTAAAATTAAAAAGGGAAACGAAATTAATGATTATTAATGTTAATAGAAATTTAACAGGTCTGGTCCAAAGTAATATTTATTGGCAAGACTGATTCTTCGCTGGACTAAAAAGCTGATGGTTTTTTTGCCTGGCTACTAAATAACCAAGCACAATTGCGCTGGCTCAATTCTTGATGACAGCAGGTATTTCGTTTTGTCCTCGTTCACCATCAAAACCATCTTTCAGCTTCTTTTTCGCATTACGCCAGTAATTCCACGCTTTCATATAATATATTTCCAGAGCGGTTAAGTTCTGTGACTTTTATTATTCTCCCCAGCACCAAATAAAAGAAATCGCATGATAGGAGGTCAATTTAATTTAATTATTTAGCTTCGAACAGATCTGATATCTCCTTCCCATTTATGACTGAGCTGATAGTGCTGCTCAACATCATTTTGCAGAGCTGTATGAGTTACAGCGGGGAAACCAAGTTCAGAAAAAGAGGAGATGTGTGTTGGTTTCTCTTGTATGAGATATTCACCAGGAATAGAAGGTACTAAAGAGTATTTTAAGAGAGAGTAGGCCATAGTTCTATGGATGGACGCCATTTAGGGATATCCCATAAAGGTGGACCAGGGCTGACTCTAGAATTTGTTTGTACGATATGGGTATCAAATGAAAGGTGTTACTGAGGATTTTAAGAGGGAGTGGGCCTGAGGTCTATCGTTGGACGCCTTTTCGAGATATCGCCATTAAGGTGGAGCAGGGGTGACTCTAGAATGTGTTTGTATGATATGGGTATCAAATGAAAGGTGGTACTGAGTATTTTAACAGGGAATGGGCTTTATTTCTATAGGTGAACGCCTTTTCGAGAAATCGCCATAAAGGTGGACCAGGGGTGACTCTAGAATATGTTTGTACGATATGGGTATCAAATGAAAACTGTTAATGAGTATTTTGAAAAGGAGTGATCCTTAGTTCCATAGGTGGACGCCGAGATATTGCCATAAAGGTGGACCAGGGGTGTCTCTAGAATGTGTTTGTACGATATGGGAATCAAATGAAAGGTGTTACTGAGCATTTTAAGAGGGAGTGGGCATTAGGTCTATAGGTGGACGCCATTTAGGGATATCGCCATAAAGGTGGATCAGGGTTGACTCTAGAATGCGTTTGTACGATATGGGTATCAAATGAAAGGTGTTAATGAGTATTTTAAAAGGGAGTAATCCTTAGTTCCATAGGTGGACGCCGTTTCGAGATATCGCCATAAAGGTGGACCAGGGGTGACCCTGTACAATATGGGTATCAAAAGAAAGGTGTTAATGAGTATTTTAAAAGGGAGTGATGCTTAGTTCCACAGGTGGACGATGTTTCGAGATATCGCCATAAAGGTGGACCAGGTGTGTCCCTAGAATTTGTTTGTACGATATGGGTATCAAATTAAAGGTATTAATAAGGGTTTTAAAAGGGAGTGGTGGTAGTTATATAGGTGGTCGCCTTTTCGAGATATCGCCCTAAAGGTGGACCAGGGGTAACTCTAGAATGTGTTTGTACGATATGGGTATCAAATGAAAGGTGTTAATGAGTATTTTAAAAGGGAGTAATCCTTAGTTCCATAGGTGGACGCAGTTTCGAGATATTGCCATAAAGGTGGACCCATGGTGACCCTAGAATTTGTTTGTACAATATGGGCATCAAACGAAAGGTGTTAATGAGTATTTTAAAAGGGAGTGGGCCTTAGTTCTATAGGTGGACGCCTTTTCGAAATATCGTCATAAAGGTGGACCAGGGGTGACTCTAGGATGTGTTTGTACGATATGGGTATAAAATTAAAGGTATTAATTAGAGTTTTAAAAGGGAGTGGTGATAGTTGTATATGTGAAGGCGTTTTCCAGATATCGACCAAAATGTGGACCAGGGTGACCCAGAACATCATCTGTTGGATACCGCTAATTTATTTATATATGTAATACCTCCCAAGATTTTAAGGGTTTTTTATTTCGCCCTGCAGAACTTTTTCGTTTTCTTCTACTTAATATGGTAGGTGTCACAACCATTTTATAAAGTTTTTTCTAAAGTTATATTTCGCGTCAATAAACCAATCCAAGTACCTCACCATGTTTCATCCCTTTTTTCGTATTTGGTATAGAATTATGGCATTTTTTTCATTTTTCGTAATTTTCGATATCGAAAAAGTGGGCGTGGTCATAGTCGGATTTCGTTCATTTTTCATACCAAGATAAAGTGAGTTCAAGTAAGTACGTGAACTAAGTTCATTAAAGATATGTCGATTTTTGCTCAAGTTATCGTGTTAACGGTCATGCGGAAGGACAGATGAACGACTGTGTATAAAAACTGGGCGTGGCATCAACCGATTTCGCCCGTTTTCACAGAAAACAGTTAACATCATAAAGTCTATGCCCCTACCGAATTTCAAAAGGATTGGTTAATTTTTGTTCGACTTATGGCGTTAAAAGTATCCTAGACAAATTAAATGAAAAAGGGCGGAGCCACGCCCATTTTGAAATTTTCTTTTATTATTGTATTTTGTTTCACCATATCATACTGTAAAGATATTAAATTTTTTGTTAAAATTTTACTTAAACAAATTTTTTTTTTTAAAAGTGGGCGTGGTCCTTCTCCTATTTTGCTAATTTTTATTAGGCGTACATATAGTAATAGGAGGAACGTCCCTGCCAAATTTCATCATGATATCTTCAACGACTGACAAAGTACAGCAGCGGACGGACATGGCTCAATCAAATTTTTTTTCGATCCTGATTATTTTGATGTATGGAAGTCTATATCTATCTCGATTTCTTTATATATGTACAACCAACCGTTATCCAATCAAACTTAATATACTCTGTGAGCTCTGCTCAACTGAGTATAAAAACAGGTAGTTACTTTGTGTGAGGATGCAGGGTTTCAGGTTTTTTTGTGGTCTGCGTGTAAAAACTATTACTACGAATCACGTATTTCAAAAATATATGACATAAACGTAACTATTTGATGAAATTTGATGAATTTTGAAGCTCCTAGCTGTTAAAATGGGGCAGAAATTGTGCAGTGTTTCTTATCTGAACAATCGGTTGTATTAGATATATACTATATATACCACCGATTTCAGACAACAATATATGCTACACATGTAAGCATTTGGCGAAATTTGAAGCTTCTAACTGTTAAAATGGGGCTGAAATTGCAAAAAAATATATATATTTGCTATATATATACTATACTGGCAGACCCGACAGACGTTGTTCTGCCCTAAATTTGGCCTACCTGCATACATTTTAATAAACTTTTTCCATCTGACTCTGCCCTACTCCTCTGCACTTTTTCCTAATATTTTTATTCACTCCTCCCTCCGTCTTTATCGTTTCATCTCCATCTTCGTCTCATTCTATCTCTTTCTCAGTCTCCTTTTTCTTTTCTCTTCCCTCAAGTTATTCTCCTTCTTCCTCAGCTCTTATTGCCAGTCCCAGAGGGTGATATGTATTTTGTTCCAGTCCCATTCCTAGTCTCAGTCCCAGTCCTAGTCCTAATCCCAGTCCCATTCCTTCTCTAGTATAATTCCTGGAAAAAAGCATCGTAAATACTAATATAGCCAAATTTATATACGAAATTTCAGGCAAATCGAATAGGACGTATGTAAATAGGTATGTGGGTATTATTAATTCTTGTCTTTATTTCGGCTTTGAGTGCATATTTATCAGTTTTGCCAAGTTGATGCGACTAAATCGAATATCACAATGAACCTTAGAGCTCGCAGCAACAGCTTTCATTTGATATCCATATTGTATAAACACATTCTAGGGGTACCCGGTTCCACGTTTTGATCTGAAGACCTAGGCACGTAGCGAAAAAAGGGTAGACGTTGGCCGATTCACAGACCTACCCAATATGCTCAGAAAATTTCATGAGAATCGGTTCAGCCGTTTCGGAGGAGTTAAGCCTCTAAAACCGTGACAGAAGAATTTTATATATTAGATATACCATCGTATATTTATTATAAATATCACCGATCTGTATGATTTTTTTACACAACAATATATACTATATACGTAAGAAATCGGTGAAATTTGAAGCTTATGGCTGTTAAAATGGGGCTGATATTGCGAAAATATATATATAAGTTAAACTTCTACAAATTGGAAATTCTAAAAAAATATATTTTTTACACGGGAGACGTGCTCCTTTATTGAATGCAAACTTATATCTGACTTTACACAATAATAATTCTTACAATCTAACCTACGTTTGCCTTGCCGCGATGAAAGTGAAAACTGCTGATCACGCGCTTCCCACAGGTGAGTTTGTTTATTTTTAATTTGGTTTCTATTTACCGCTTACTGTTCACACGGTTTGCTTTGTATGTGTTGCGGCTTCAGCAATTTTGGTCAGTTTGTTATATCTGGAGTATTATATGTCTGAATATTTGTTTTCTTGTATTATATAAATATGTGCCGTGGTAACAAACCCCCCCCCACCCCCCCCCCCCCCCTAAGATTCAAGCGTCCTCGTTTTGTTAAAAATTTGATTAAGCCCTTTT